>NW_017804147.1:9761-12853 GCF_001625305.1 Branchiostoma belcheri | reverse complement strand
CATCGGTCAGGTCCTGCAGGGCTACCGGGCTGCACAGAAACGTCTGCTTTACTGGAGGTTTAGGGAATCCAAACCTACAGACCTTGCCACCTTTCTTGCACGACGTCGTATGACCTTTTCGGTGCATTTGAACCTGACTAACTATGTCAAACAACTCTTTATCCGTCTCTGGGTTGGGTAGCTGACTAGAAACATACTTGTCTACAAAAGCGCAGATTTCTTCTTCAGAATTTACATTCAATTTTGGCGCATCTTTTACCCAGAACAAACAATGTATGTGCGGACTTCCGCGCTGCTGAAACTCGGTCCTGGTGAATGTATCCACTACCTCTCCAATCGGTTGCGATGGAGACTTAATGACGTGTTTGAAAAACTGCTTGACTCGGTGATCGAACATGCGCGCAGCAGTGACAGGATTACTCTTCAAAATGTCGCAACGCTCTTCCCAGGACAAATCGCTTACTGGTACCGTGCTGTCATCTTGTCGAATTGCTTCCAACACTTCTGGCCATCGCAAATCTGCGGCAGAAAATGTCGCGAACCACGTCGGAATCCCAAGCTGCCTTATCATTGCATACAATTCATTTAGTGCCCTGTCCCAGAATTGCGGAGTACCTCTGACTGGCTGAAGGAAGCGATAGCCTTGATCTGACTTAAGAATGGCCTGTAAGTCTTCTCTGTTTGACAACATTCCAGCAGATATTCTACGCCCATCACTTGTTGTAGGCGAACCTTTGCGCATAGATATGGAAATGTTCGATTGTATGAAGCGCAGCTCTGTTACATATTGTGCAAAGAATATGTAGCTAGTATCTCTTGCAAACCGTGTATCTGCACCCATAAGCCACGCCTTGAAGTACTTGCTGGGCGTAATACGTACATCGCGTTCATCATTAAAAGAAAACTTCCCAGTTGGAAATTGAACAGGGAAAGACATTGCCTCTCCTCCAACCTCCTGAAATACAGAAACTGGCTCCTTCCCCTCTCCTGGAGCTACACACAGGATGTGTTCATCATGGTGGTCAAGAAACTCCTGCCCTATGTCTATTGGCTGAAGGCAAGTATCATGCGGCAGCCCCCGCAAGTTGTTGTCCAGTACCTCCTCCTCGGTCAGAGCTGCTTCTTCCACTGGTTCTTCCACATTCACCTGTTGAAGAATGTTGTCCATTTCATCATCTTCCATACCATCTTCGGTTGTCCCTACCATGCCATTCCCATCTTGACTGACTGACTCTCCGTGCTCTGGGATTGTACGCGCTTCTGAGTTGTCTTCCACCCTGGGTTCAGCAACAGATGGTTCGACAAGCCCTTCTTCTTCGTTCCAAGACAAAGCCCAGTCTGCATCAATACTCGTGCCCCGGTAATGTTCATTATTTTCTACAAGATACTTCAGAGCTGCATCTACTTTCATTGGACTAATCTGTCTATACNCTTTTCGGTGCATTTGAACCTGACTAACTATGTCAAACAACTCTTTATCCGTCTCTGGGTTGGGTAGCTGACTAGAAACATACTTGTCTACAAAAGCGCAGATCTCTTCTTCAGAATTTACATTCAATTTTGGCGCATCTTTTACCCAGAACAAACAATGTATGTGCGGACTTCCGCGCTGCTGAAACTCGGTTCTGGTAAATGTATCCACTACCTCTCCAATCGGTTGCGATGGAGACTTAATGACGTGTTTGAAAAACTGCTTGACTCGGTGATCGAACATGCGCGCAGCAGTGACAGGATTACTCTTTAAAATGTCGCAACGATCTTCCCAGGACAAATCGCTTACTGGTACCGTGCTGTCATCTTGTCGAATTGCTTCCAACACTTCTGGCCATCGCAAATCTGCGGCAGAAAATGTCGCGAACCACGTCGGAATCCCAAGCTGCCTTATCATTGCATACAATTCATTTAGTGCCCTGTCCCAGAATTGCGGAGTACCTCTGACTGGCTGAAGGAAGCGATAGCCTTGATCTGACTTAAGAATGGCCTGTAAGTCTTCTCTGTTTGACAACATTCCAGCAGATATTCTACGGCCATCACTTGTTGTAGGCGAACCTTTGCGCATAGATATGGAAATGTTCGATTGTATGAAGCGCAGCTCTGTTACATATTGTGCAAAGAATATGTAGCTAGTATCTCTCGCAAACCGTGTATCTGCACCCATAAGCCGCGCCTTGAAGTACTTGCTAGGCGTAATACGTACATCGCGATCATCATTAAAAGAAAACTTCCCAGTTGGAAATTGAACAGGGAAAGACATTGCCTCTCCTCCAACCTCCTGAAATACAGAAACTGGCTCCTTCCCCTCTCCTGGAGCTACACACAGGATGTGTTCATCATGGTGGTCAAGAAACTCCTGCCCTATGTCTATTGGCTGAAGGCAAGTATCATGCGGCAGCCCCCGCAAGTTGTTGTCCAGTACCTCCTCCTCGGTCAGAGCTGCTTCTTCCACTGCTTCTTCCACATTCACCTGTTGAAGAATGTTGTCCATTTCATCATCTTCCATACCATCTTCGGTTGTCCCTACCATGCCATTCCCATCTTGACTGACTGACTCTCCGTGCTCTGGGATTGAACGCGCTTCTGAGTTGTCTTCCACCCTGGGTTCAGCAACAGATGGTTCGACAAGCCCTTCTTCTTCGTTCCAAGACAAAGCCCAGTCTGCATCAATACTCGTGCCCCGGTAATGTTCATTATTTTCTACAAGATACTTCAGAGCTGCATCTACTTTCATTGGACTAATCTGTCTATACATGTAATGTCCACTGTACTGTAGCTTCCTCTTAAGTTTCACTTTGATTAGCAGAGCTTCTGTAGGCATTCTGGGAAGGACTGCATGTGTTTCACTTACATCTGCTGGGACACACACTACAGGACCTATGACTCCCTTCTGGCCCCTTTCGGGAGAGCGGCAACTTTCATAAATGGTATTCTCTTAGCTATAAGTTGTGACTCCAGAGTATTGAGGCTATTCAGCTCAGGAGGTATTTCTGGGAGCTTCATTCTATTACTCTGGGCCTCAAATGGAATGGTCTTTTTCTTCCTCAAGTGCTCATGACAACAGTGACATACCCACTCTTTCCCCTTGGATGTGTTTA
>NW_017804147.1:5129-9393 GCF_001625305.1 Branchiostoma belcheri | reverse complement strand
GGAGCTTCATTCTATTACTCTGGGCCTCAAATGGAATGGTCTTTTTCTTCCTCAAGTGCTCATGACAACAGCGACATACCCACTCTTTCCCCTTGGATGTGTTTACTATGGAACATGCATTGGGGGCTGCAGTTTTCATTGCATTCATGTACATACTTACCGGTAAGACAGAAGTGGACATCCTGAACATACTTTTCTTTGTGACAGATTACAACTTGATCACGGAACAAAAGCCTATGGCATACAGTGCAAACATACTCTGGTCCCTTTTTGTCATTCCACCTGGAACTTTTCAATGGCCTTATTAACATCTGGTAAATTCTGGTTTCTTTCTCTGTTGATCTGCACATTTCTTTTCTTCAAATCTCTCTGCTCTGGATCTGTATGATATCTATCCTTTTCGCGGTCTCGCTTCTCCTGCGCATGCTCTTCATCAGTGTGGTAACGCTCCTTCGTTTTGTCTCGCTTGTCCTGTGCATGGTCTTGATCAGCGTGGTACCGTTCCTTCTTTCTATCACGCTCAGCCTGGGCATGGTCTTCATCAGTGTGGTACCGTGTCTTCTTCCTGTCCCGTTGTGCCTGGGCATATGTCTCATCTTCTTGGTACCGTTTCCTTTCTCTCTCCCGTTTGGCCTTTTTCCGGTCATCATCATTGTTGTCATTCAGTGTGATCTTCCTCTTGCTGCTGGCAGCTTCTGAAGCCTCTGTACCTTCTTGTCTGCAGCACCGTGACATGCTCCTTGTCTGCCTACGGCTCAAAACTGTTGTGACAACATTAAAGTGATCCTCATTTTTATGTTGTAAGTACACAGCATTACTTGTTTCTGACATGGTCTTATCATAAATATTCTCGTTTTGATGGGTACTTTACACCATGTCCACTTGTTGCCATACTTAGTGTACAAAAAGATGCGTATTCCCAAGAATAAAGCCATTGCATCCATTTCTACCTCTGTGGCCCATGCACCAAAGTCTCCTGGACGTTTCCCATTGTGAGCCCAATCCGCACGAGCCAGGTACTGGTCCATAGTTAGTCCTCCGTCGAACCAAGACCTGTAAACATCCTCAGACAATGTTGACATAAAGTGAATCAAGTGCTGCCTTACTACATGATGATACATTTGGGTGCCACAGATATGGTGACTTATGGCTCTATAGAAGCAGTTCCCATCTTTCTCTATTCTGACAAGATCACTAGAACGAGGTGGCTCCAGAGGGACATTCCTTTGCTTCATATTATGGGGTTTTGCTACAGGGAGGTTTAACTGACCTGCAAGGTACATTTGATCATCTGCTGTCAATGGGTTAAACATAAACTGTCCATCCTGACCCTCCCAGGCCCCTGTTACCTCTACTTCTTGCTCAACAGCTGGCCCCTGCCCTGTTACCTCTACTTCCTGCTCATCAGACGGCTCCTCCTCTCTGAGCTCTACCTCCTGCTCAACAGCTGGCTCCTGGTCTGTTATCTCGGCTTCCTGCTCATCAGCCAGCCTCTCCACTTCCTGCTTTGCCTTCCACGCACTCAACCTCTTAGTCTTGGGCACTTTCCTACGCCTTGGCATTTCTCCTGAAATTTACCAGAATGTACAAATATTTTACTATATAGACGATAAACCGGACAGTGAGTCAGTGAGTGAGTTATATACATTCAACTTTAAAATTTGTTAATGTTATTGCTTGCAGCACGTACCAACATTTCCAAGATTATATGGATGATATGAATGTCCCCATACATGTAAATATACAGTATACCTGTGCAAACTTTTTATATATATGTTCAATGCAATGATACCACACGAGCAATTGCCATGACTTCACGGTAGGCATATATATATGATGTAAACAACAGCAGCAATCACTCGCATACAATCATTTTTAATGGTAGTAGATTTGTTGACTGAGTCTTTCAACATGTTTCACAGGGATGGGGCAGGTGGGCGCGCGTGTTTGTGAGGATTCTTCTTGTGAAGCATCTACACATCCTCCCAGGCAAACTACCGAATAATTATAAAGTACTTCACACAATATTGGGTGAATTTTCTTGCTAGCTCACAGACCATTAATTCATGGACATGTAGTGGAATATAATATAATATGTGGTTGCCGTTATTTAGGAACAATATTGGAAAATCATACACATGTATATCATTCCACATCATGAGTAAAACCCTAAACTATAATTTTATTTTTAAAAAAGTAAAATAACATTCAAAATGTTTTCAAACTATGATGAAATCTCTTAGACCAAGGAAGTCAAAATCAAATCTTTGCAAAACCTCCTTGCTTAGACGATTAGATTTGAAACTTGAAAGGATTGATATTATCAGGTCATCCCCATATAATGTCCTTGCTGCTGTACCTTCGAAAAGAGGAACAAGGCTTCGAAATTCGAATGTACGAATTTCGAAAATTCGAATACCAAACTTTTGCCCGAATTTTGATCGAATCGGTGCTCGAAAAGAACAAAGTCGTTGGCGTTCCCTTTCTGAGTAGTTTGATTTTTTTCCCGAGCAACAGATAACAAACTACACAAATCATATCCAGTTGCTTGAGTAACTGTTTTTTTGGCATATCGTATTACCTGGATGTCTAACCTTCATCGACGTACAACACGGTTGTTTTAGTTTTAGTTTTAGTAACTTTTACAAGTCCTTGGTGAGAAATCAGTAAATAAAGAAATATACAAGGGCATGCAAGTCATCCTACCTGCCAAATACTATTCACTAATTTCGGGCATTTGTATTAGTTTAAACAGATAATATGCAGCTCTTATATGTCATTTTTGGGCGGGAAAAATAATCGTGAAGTAAATTCACGATGGTCAGATTTGGGCCCAAAAGTCCCACTCTGCTACTATGGAGATCGAATCCCCCGAACCCGCGAATCTTGTTCGATATGACGTCATTCGAATAGAGCGGGCGTTCGATCCAGGGTTACCTGCGGTCATTTACAGTAAAGTCGCTACAACCGGCTACTTCAAGCCCTTTTTTACTTGGAAACCACGGAACAGGAAAAATCCACCTTTCCACAAATATGAACCATTTTCAAAACATTACATCTATGCCGTGATTTTTTTGTGGATATGTAAAATGTAACGAAGCTACTGCCGTCATCGTGGGTGACCTTGAAGGTCAGAATTCTTGTTGACGCTGTTATAAAATCCAGGTCCCCATATCCAAGTGGCACAGCATGCGTGCAAACATGGTATTTTAACCATTCCCAAAAATCGCTCAAATTACCCCATTGAGGGCTTGTTTGGAAGAGGAACGATTTCTGCAGATTTCTGTCTTAGGGATTTTTTAAATATGGCCGCGATTATGAATTATCGGTATTTAAAGTTAAAACACTGCGTTTTTAGCTCTTCTTTTGACTGTAAGTCGAGTTTTAGTTAAAAAATAAAAAAATCCTAAGACAGAAAGTTTAAATTTACTGCAATATTTCTAAAAATCCAAAAATCTAACCTTATTTTTAATTTTCGCGGCCTCTTAAAATCAGTTGTTTGGTTCTCGTGAACCCTTTTTGAAATCCGAAATTGATCTCATTTGAAAGCAAATGTACACAAAGTGGAGGAAAGGCAGTGCAAGAATAACATTTGAGGTAAACAAAATCACTTATTACATTTTATTTTGACGAGTATTTACTCTCCAATTACTTTTGTTTATTTTCAAATTTTACCCGTTGCCCCCGGGCCGGCCTGGGACTCCCGCGCGGCCACGTTCGAACACGTTCTGTAACCCGATACCTCCCTAGTAATGCGACTTTTAGCCTAGCAACCGACCGCCGTGAACTTTTATGCTGTCTTTGATGTTTATGGGTGATAGTATTGATGCTTATTACCTCCACCATTAACATTTATCTGCCGAGTTAAAAGTACACTTTGAGAAAGTTATGTTTGAGAGATGATGATGATAAACTCTATTGCAGCACCCCCAGGTATGCACAGTTTAGATATCAAGCATTAAACCATTGAACGTTGCATTGGAGATCTCTTAGGATGGAATTTTTTTAGGGTGGTGCATATATGTGACCTGGTGGGATTATGGTAGTAGATGTTTATACATCTACAGATTAGAATGTAATGGGCCTCCCTTTTATAGCGTTACTGTTATTGCGTAGTTAGTGAGCCTGCCTCTGGACCGAGAGGTTGAGAGTTTGAATACTAAGTACCGGCTGTTGGTACTTGCCTGACATGCAGGCTATTGTAAAGTGTCGCAGTCCCAAGGATGGCACACTATACTGTGGTCCAATGTTTACTTTGCTTGTC
>NW_017804147.1:0-5109 GCF_001625305.1 Branchiostoma belcheri | reverse complement strand
CGCTGTTATAAAATCCAGGTCCCCATATCCAAGTGGCACAGCATGCGTGCAAACATGGTATTTTAACCATTCCCAAAAATCGCTCAAATTACCCCATTGAGGGCTTGTTTGGAAGAGGAACGATTTCCGCAGATTTCTGTCTTAGGGATTTTTTAAATATGGCCGCGATTATGAATTATCGGTATTTAAAGTTAAAACACTGCGTTTTTAGCTCTTCTTTTGACTGTAAGTCGAGTTTTAGTTAAAAAAATTAAAAATCCTAAGACAGAAAGTTTAGATTTACTGTAATAGTTCTAAAAATCCAAAAATCTAACCTTATTTTTAATTTTCAGGGCCTCTTAAAATCAGTTGTTTGGTTCTCGTGAACCCTTTTTGAAATCCGAAATTGATCTCATTTGGAAGCAAATGTACACAAAGTGGAGCAAAGGCAGTGCAAGAATAACATTTGAGGTAAACAAAATCACCTATTACATTTTATTTTGACGAGTATTTACTCTCCAATTACTTTTGTTTATTTTCAAATTTTACCCGTTACCCCCGGGCCGGCCTGGGACTCCCGCGCGGCCACGTTCGAACGCGTTCTGTAACCCGATACCTCCCTAGTAATGCGACTTTTAGCCTAGCAACCGACCGCCGTGATTAAACACTCACCTTGCCCTCACGATCTTCGATATTTCTCTTGACAGAAAACTTCTGAACCGGCGCGACGTCTTCCTAATCAGTCGTTCAGTTGTTTTTTTAAGAAATAAAACAAAACTCTTTCACTGTTCGGTGATAGATTTGGAAATTTCCCGAGAAGAAATGACAGAAAATTTCCTGATCGAAGTCAAAATTTCTAGATTTGCTCGTAAGTGTCGTCTGCGGAATTCTCTTTAGGTAAAACCATTGCCGGAGATATCAGAAGGGGTGGGAGGTTAAAGAGTAATATTTTAAAAGTACCACATTGCGTTTGTATTTTTGTAAAGACAATTTTTTTACGTGTTCAAAGTAAGATACTCTGAATTATATATATATCTTGCCAGATTTAATGGTATTTGAGACAGTAAATGATCGTTTATTCCGATTAAAATAAAAGGTTTACCCAGCTTGCGGATGGAAACGTCCATTTATGCAAATCAGATTAGCCGACTATTAATGGGGACATTCAAATTCTTTATATATATAAAAATAGATTTTACGCCACAGTTTTCTTAACAACACAAAGGAGGGAAATTATAAACAGATTTACAACACTATAGTATTAATCTATCATATCTCATAGCTGGAAATTATGAATTTTTATGTTGCACATTTACTACCTACGGAGTAAATGGACTTGGCGAAACCTTTGTTCTTCCGGGTCGGAGTTCCTTGCTCTTGTTTTGATTTTGAAATGGAAATGTGTTTTGCAACTACATGTATATTTTTACGGGGCTTTTCTGACGTTTGATGCTACCGTTGGCACGATATGATCGCACTACCATTTTTACACAATCGTCGAGAAATTTTGACGTTATGCACCCGGAAGTGCGCCGATATCGGTTTGCGTTCCCTCGATTTTTGACAGTTTCCCCCGTCAAAATAAGAAACAAAACTACCGCTATTAAATAGAACCATGTATTACAATTATCATTTGAACATGATTGATCTATAACATATTCCTTTATAATATTATAAGTATAATATCATCATGGTTGTGGAAAGTCCTCAGCTGGCGAACCATTTAGTCGGCATGTCACGAGTTCTTGCGCCGCGCCGGGAGTGACGAACATTTTCTTACACATATTCTTACCCCTTCCGAAACACTTTGCGGTACCCAGGATTAGGGTGGTCTGCATATTCCCTCGTCGTGATTGTAGATGACGTAAAAATCTAGGTAACGTTACATAAAATTGAATGTGTGGGTCATTGCGCACGACTTACGTGCAACGTGACCTCAGGTAACCCGCAATGTTCGATGTGTTCGATGGCCAACGGCAGATAGAACGAGTCATTCTTTAGATCGAACGTGGAACGGGTATAGCACTTTTGGCCCTTTTTTGGCCTGAAATAGCCATTTAAGTCCCCTAAATGAGTCATTTGGAAGTGGTGTATGCCAAACATGTGACTGCTATTCTGTAGACACATGTTCAAGGTACCCTTATACCGAATTTCAGACCATTTGGTTGTAAAACCAGCGCTCAGGATCCAAAAATCCATTTTTTTTTTTCAAAAAATGCCCCAAAAAGCCTTCATAAAAATTTTTCAAAGGCATGTATCAAAAAAATGAAAAAAACGCCTAGGGGTATTGGCCCACTCTACCTCCTTGCCAAATTTCAGGTCATTTGACTAAAAAATGACAGAGTTGAATCCCTTTGACTGTGTGGCAGGAGGAGAAGGAGGAGAAGGAGGAGAAGAAGAAACATGAGGGAACACAATATATTTCATCCATGGTATGGACTGAAATATAAAAACGAAACTAGTACAGTCATACAAGCCTAACTTCAAACTCAAGTGCACAATCACTTCCCGATGTGAGTTACTGATTATGCACAATAGATACTATCAAATTTAATGCGATAAAAATAACAACAAAACAACTAAGTACGGCTAACCCAACCGAACAACCAAAAAGGACCTAAGAGAACAATACCGTAAGTGCTGTACAGCATAGTAAGACGAATTAAAGAAAAGAACAAAGGCTTTAGCATACGCTGCATGTTAGTAAACGTCTTTTAGAACTACATATTTTGTAACCGCTTTACAAATACATATAACTAAAATAAAGAGTCAACATGCTAAATATTACTTAACAAAATAAACTGTAAATCCTTTAATTGGAATATCAATTTTCCAGTTGGATCTCTCGTAATATTCATTCTACCATGACTAAGGACACTGTGTAAATATATCATGTATAACTAGGACCATAGGGGGATGCTTGCAAAAGAAAGGGATTGTCGAAATAAACAAGGAGATTAACTAAACCAACAATTTTTGATGACTTGATAGTAAACTCTTTACCGATATACTTTCTTACTTGCTTGCACACGAGTTTCCACCAAAGAGATTTTCAAATTGTGGCGCTAAACAGCACACCACAGTCTTCACTCCTGTAGGGTTTCTTCGCTGTGAGTTTGCTTGTGCTTCTTCAAATCTCTCAGCTGACAGAACTGCCTGTCACACTCCCCACACATGTAGGGTTTCTCACCGGTGTGAATCCGTATGTGAGTCTTTAGATCACCCAGCTGACAAAACTACCTGTTGCACTCCTCACATCTGTAGGGTTTCTCACCTGTGTGAGTCCGCACGTGTCTCTTCAGATTACCCAGCTGACGGAACTGTCTGTTGCATTCCCCACACATGTAGGGTTTCTCCCCTGTGTGAGTCCGCATGTGAGTCGTCAAATTTTCCACCTTACTAAACTGCTTGCTGCACTCCCCACACATGTAGGGTTTCTCCCCAGTGTGAGTCCGCATGTGCCTCTTCTGATGTTCCAGCCTACTAAACTGCTTGTTACACTCCTCACACCTATAGGGTTTCTCCCCAGTGTGAGTCCGCATGTGTCTCTTCAGATGACTAAGACGACCAAACTGCTTGCCACATTCTTCACACCTGAACACTTTCACACCTTTGTCCTGCCTTCCGGTTTCCTCTCCAGACTCCTCACAGCTTTCTTCTTGCCAGGTGGAAACGGTGTTGGCAGAACACCCTGCTGATCCTTTCATGACGTCATCCAAACCTTCTATGCTGCCTGTTGTTGCCATGTCTACGAGAGCTGGATCAACCTCTGTAAAACAATGAAACAAGCGATCTTTAAAACCTATAATATAATACATGCTAAAATATGTAAAGTTGACTAGAAGTATAGCATACTAGTAGTACTATATCGTATAGGGCATGCAAACAAATGCTCATCCTCCGTAAAAGTTACTTTAAAAACAACTATCAAAGATTCAAAGATGTAACAGTTGACATGGCTGAGGCACCAAAAAAGATGTATGAGGTGTCTAAAGTTACAAATGGTACTGATGCTACGCAGGGTCTTTGAAAGTAACATTGAAACAGTTAGTGAACTGTCCCTTGGACGTCATACTTTTCATGCAAGGGTCTGGGCTTCGGCTTATTTTTGACGTGCTTGGAGGCGTTCGTTTCGTATATTTTTGCCACCCATACATTAGTTGCGTATGGACACTTAACTGCCAATAATACTGTCGTGCAAATTTAATATAGCAAATGTTTTTCTGTGTTTCGCTAAGAGATTTAAAAGTTCATCACAGCCTCCCAGCATTAATGAACCGTCCCGTTGTTTTCACACTCTCCCGTCTGGCGTCAGGGCGGGGTGGAATCCAGATGTGAGAATTTGTCGGGGCTCACGTACTAGTAGGGGTTTACATTAAACTTAGGATTGGTCTTAGATTTAACGCTTTCCTCATCACCAACACCAGAATCCCTTCATAACAGTGAATATCCCTTTAAGTCTGTAAAATTGCACACTGAATTGCAGGAATACTTTTGCTTATTTTTAATGCGACACACGACATAATCTCGTAACCCCCTATCGACTCTCACTCTCTGTTTACGTTTTCAAATTCCAGGCGGCAGCTGCTAACTTCCATAAACAATGATTTGAGACTGAGAGGCAAACATTCAAACGTAGAATCCAGAAATTTCTCTGACAATTCCACATCCACACTACGACACTTCTTTGGACAGCTGCACCGAAACAGGGAGCTAGTTTTTGACGCTCCTTGACTGAATTATAAACAGCACGGCCCAGATCACACTCACACTGGCCCAAACGCACGCCGTCACAAATATTATGAACCGTTGTTTGCCAACTCTACAAACCTCTGAATACCAACTACATGCCGACTTTTCCTACCTGGAAGTTAGTTGATACACAGTCCGGGCCGAGTCGCCTGTTGAATCGCTGCAAAACTCCTCCAAAGACGGAAAACTGCTCAAGATGCCGCGTCTTGTGGGACAGGAAGTAGCGAAGCCGTGACCCGGAAGTACTACCCCGGTCAGAGGTCACATCTCGTTACCTGATTACCCAAGAAGTGTACACGGGCCTTGGAGCAAAGGTTAGTAATCGGGAATAATTTGTGACAGAAAAAAGTAATTAATAGTCACATACCAATTTTTTCT
>NW_017804146.1:3029-38302 GCF_001625305.1 Branchiostoma belcheri | reverse complement strand
GTTCCTTCCGCAGTATCTTGAGGTCAGAGGTGAACTCCTTGTGGGTCAGAGGGGAATTTACTCCCCTGATTACTCAAATAGTACATTTTACTTCCGCCAACACCTTTACAGATTTTTTTTCAATGTTTCTTATAGAAAGATGAATTAAAAACGAAACTCCTCATGAAAATTCAGTATTATTCGTGGCATGGTTGAAGCATCTAAGCAAAATTAATTATATTTAGGGGATTTTTGTTCTTTACGGCGGCCATGTTTTTTAAGAACGTCCTGGAGCCGACCTGTGGTCTCACACCGCAGTTTCTCTGCTGCTTTGCACCTACCAATTTAAACACTCGGGGGCTGCCGAGGGGATTTCAAGGAAAAAAAAATCAGATAACTTTCAATGACAAAGTGAGCAGTTTTTCTACGATTCCTGCCTCGCTGGTGACACGAATCAGTCCAGCAAAATCTTGGACCTTTAGATAAAAAGTGGACCAAAAAGTCGACGTAAGAGCCTTAAGCTCCTGTCCTGTATAACAGGAGCTTTCAGACTAATTTGCATCATCTTGTCTTGACTTGTCTGACTTTTGTTCCTTTTTCGACTTCCAAAAATTTGTCTTCACTTTATTTGCATATCAATCAACAGGTTGTGTATATAAACCTGCTTTCCCCTCTGGTATCTCAGTCACTGACGAAAGCTAGTGGATACTAGCTGAAACGTCTGACGTTTTCAAAATCATATCCAGTTGCTTGAGTAACTGTTTTTTTGGCATATCGTATTACCTGGATGTCTAACCTTCATCGACGTAAGAGCCTTGTTCGTCCGTCCCTCTTTGGCCAATTTGATACTGTCTTTTGCAACCCTAGGATCTGCTTAGAGATTATGTTCAGCCTATTTTGCTCTTTTTGATGTCAGCCCATGAAGCCCGATAGAGACTAGTGTGTACCTACTATAGCAACAAACTGAATGACATAGTCTTTTAATGGTCATAAGGAAAACACTTTATTGGGAATTCCTCCAGTATATTAGCATTTAAGCTGTATAAACTGTACATTACATCTGACGGCATATGTATAACATTTGTCCTTCTTGCCGCTGCTAACAAAATAGACTGGGTCAAGATGTTTAATGCTGAAGTCCTTTTTTTTTCATGCAAACAGTCAAGTTGGTTACAAAATGAGTTGGCTACAACCTCTCTATGGATGTTCATTGTTACAAACTTGTTACAAACTGTTGGCTGCCACAGAAATGGTGACCTCTGTTGACGATGAGTGACCTCTGGCCCTTTGCAGTGTCGACTACAACACAAATGGTAACCTCTGATCCTGTACACTGTTGACTACTATAAAGTGACCTCTGACCCACTGCAGATTTGATGTCAGGACAAATGGTGACCTCTGACCCTCCTCAGAGTTGACTGACCCAAAATTGATGACCTTTCCCCTCCAGCAGAGTTGACTACCAGACGAAAGGCGACCTCTCCCTGAGGATCCTGATGCCGAACTTGCGCCACTCGCGCTGCCCGACCCACAGCTCCTGGGTCGTGTCCAGACAGGCGAGTACAGCCGCGCCCTTCCAACACACCATCTGGGGATCCTGGTCCTGGACATAAACATGTGTTACAAACAAACAAACAAACACATACACACACACACACACACACACACACACTCATACGCACACACACAAACACATGTACACAAACAGACACATACACAGAAATACAGAGGTCAGAAAAGTCTCATTCTTCCAACACACCATATAACCTTTTTATAGGGGTCCTGTTAAAACTGATCTTTGATCTTGACCTCTTCTGTGTCAGTGACTCTGACCTTTGCCCCGTGGTGCCCTACTGACCTTTGCCCTGGTGATGACCCACTGACCTTTGCCCCAGTGGTGACCTACTGACCTTCGGCCTGGTGATGACCTCCATGGTGTCAGCAATGTTGCGGTACTTGGCGGGTAGCTGAGCCCTGACCCTGTGTAGCAGGAAATTCTGGGCCCCCGGAAACTTGAGCCCCCCTCCCACAACCAGGATGCACGAGAACATCTTCTTCTTGGTTTCGTCTGAAGCTGCAAGCAAAGAGAAAAACAGAAATTTGAAAACTAGAGAAGTAACATTTGCAAAGCAAATGCATAATGTTTACCTTCGGACATGGTCTGCTCTGTTAATTTTTACTCAAACACATTCACATACATGTACTACGAGTATATGGTGACAGGAGTAGAGCAGACCATGAAATTGCAACATTATGTGACCATGTTTGGAGAAGAGGAAACTGAGCAAAAACACTAGCTAGTAAGAAAGACCTACCACAGCACTCTATACTGTGCAGGATGGCCTGGTCCACTCCCATCAGCTTCAGGGGGGCGGGTTCTGACCCCCTACGGGAGGCGGAGGGTAGCCTGACCGCCCCCCTGCGATGCTTAGCCTCCGACCCCCCTGCTGCCTCCTCCCGCGCCCTCTTGTGTCTGGGTTCCAGGCTAGGTTTGGTGTCGGACGAGGTTTTGTCACCTTCGCCGCCGTGCTTGCTGCTAGCCTTGGCTTTCTTCTCTGCAACAGCCTTGGCTACCTGCAAATACAAAAATCATGCATATCAAGGGATAGCAGACTTCACCCCCTTACCATTACTGCTTTGCACCCTGGCAAAAATAAGGTGAGTGTGCCAGTGGTAACTGTAAACTGTGGTAGCTAAAGTCCCTGGCAAATTATTCTAGCATTTTTGGTCATAGTTGAACTATATTTCAGCCATGTCAGTGAATGAGCTGCTGTGGGCAAGGTTAGAGGTAAGAGGTCAGGTGTGAGAGGTTAAAGGTTAGAGGTTACAGGTCAGGGTTGAAAGGTTACCTGTTGCTGTGTGCTCTGTGTCTGCAGGAGGTAGTGTTCGTCGTGGATGTCCTCCGGGTCTCCCTGGTTCCTGAGCTGGGTGTGGACCAGACTGCCGCCGACCAGCCCAAACAGCTGCGGGTAGAACAGACCCATGGGGGCCTAAAGGGGGAAATAAACACATGGGTTATAACGACATTCATTAGTAAAATCTGTATCTGTATAGCTGGCATAACACATCAGCTTCTATATCCGTATAGCCGGTATAACCAGTTATGATGCCCCAGCTGTGCTTGGTGGCAGCAAGTGGTAAAGTGTTGGGTCATGTGGCGCAATGGCAGCGCACGCGACTCGGAATCAAGAGGTCCCGGGTTCGAGTCCTGAAATGCCACCAATCTTGTGCCCTTGGGAAAGGCACTTTACACGACTTTCCTCACTTAACTCAAGTAAAAACAAGTACTATCTGTCCTGTATTTTTTTCTATGTGTGAGACACAACACCAGCAACAGCTGCCTCTGTTCCGCGTGTATTGCACTTACGCAATTTCAATAAATCAAATCAAAATCAATAATAATGATAATAAAAAACATACCTGTATGGTTTCCTCGCCGACCCTGATCTGGTAGCGCCGGCTGAATGTGTCCGGCCTCTGCACGTGGACATCCTGCAGCCTGGCTCCAGACTGGTCCTGGGGAGGGGGGAGATTTCTATTGTTTGATTTGATTTATTGAAATTGCAAACAATACAATACTCGTGGGCCACAGGCAGCGGGGGCTGGTGTTGTGGCCCACAAACAAGACATACATTTAAACCTAAACAATATAAGTACATAAAAATCTTTTTTATTTATATTTGCCAAAGAAAAACATATTGGTTTTGCGCAGTTTCTTCCTGCTCTTCTTTTTCTCCAAACAGTGACCTATGACATGATTTGTTGACTCTGTCACCATGGTGACTGGTGTTGGGTTACATAATGTTGCAATTTCATGGTCTGCTCTGCTCCTGTCACCATATACTAGTAGTACATGTATGTAAATGTGTTTGAATAAGAATTAACAGAGCAGACCATGTCCGAAGGTAAACATGATGCATTTGCTTTGCAAATGTTACTTCTCTAGTTCAATTTCTCTTTTCAGGCAAGAAATTTTTACTGTTAGAAACCTTGATAAAGGGTTAACAGGGCTCAGAATATTGGGTGCATATTACTAGTATAATTAGTGCAAGTGGGTGTGGCGTCGTGTGGCGTAGTGGATAGAGCGTTCGGCGCTCAACAAAGGAGCCCCGGGTTCGAACCTGGGTCGGAGCACGGGGGCATGTCCGAACATGCGCACCGACGTTGTGCCCTTGGGAAAGGCACTTTACACGTATCCCCCCTCAACTAGAGGGTCAAGTCTCCAACGGCAGTTGTCTTCAGCTGGCGGACGAGAGCAGCGCCAGGCGGGCTGGCGTAGTCAAGGCGGAACTTGAGCGTAACCAAGTCACCGGCAGCTCGCTGCAAGCATCCCAACCGGAACCAGCACGTCTCCCTCGATGGATCCGCTGGGGAAGACGGATGCCCAAGTGTGTGGGTCTCAGATTCGCAACCTGTTATCCACCTTAAACAAATCCACGCGAAGGCTACCGTGTCAACTGTGACCCTCACTCAGGTGTAGGGACTGACACGGTCATCATACTCGGAAAGTCTGTATATCTGTACATGAATCTGTATCTGTGCATGGCTATGTATCTGTACATGAATCTGTATCTGATTGCAAATAAAGATCACGAGTGATTGCCATAGAGTGCAAGTGAAATTGGGGCTGTGCAGGTATTTCTGATGTCTACATGAACCTAACATGCCCTGCCTTGTCCATGTACTAGTTGAACATTGATGAAGGTTAGAGATCCAGGTTATACACTCTTAGACAATTCAAACTGTAGATGTACATTTTTAATTGATAGGTAGATTGGTTTTGGTATCTCACATGAACATTCCTAGAGAGAGGTATACTACTATTCTAGATAGTGTGCTGGTGTGAAAAAACTGCAGTACCTTGTTGAGATGACAGGAGGAGTGCTTGAGCTCCTGCAGCAGCTGACAGTCCAGCCGGTCCAGCAGGTTGCAGTCCTTATATGGGAAGTTGGTTTTCCTCAGAAGCCACTCCAGGGATCGGGTTACGTCCCTGCCGCCGTAGTCCAGCCATAGTCTGGGGATGGAACAACAGATTCACACCCTAGAAAACCCACAAACATACCAACAAACAAACACAGTTGCAAACACACACACACATGAACAGTTAAACACACACACACACACAAAGCCACTCCCTGCCTCATTAGTCCAGCCATAGTCTGTACAGAGAACAACACATGAACACCCAAGTACACCCACACCCACACTCACACACACACACACACACAGGCACACACACACACTCACACACACAAACACACACACACACACACTCACACACACACACACACATACACACACACACCTACACACACACACACACACACACACATCCACACAAAGCTACTCCAGGCATTACGTTACGTCCCTGCCACCGTAGTCCAGCCATAGTCTAAGGAAACAACAACAGCTTAGCACCCAGGTACACCCATCCTTACATCCATCCATCCATCTGTACTGACCTTGAGTTTCTGTAGGAGAGTCCGTCCTCCACGCAGCACACGGCTGTTTTCTGGTCCCCGACGTCCACCACACAGGCGCTGGCCACACCGCTGCCGAACGTCGCACATACAGACTCCTGTACAAACACACATAACCTTTGACCTGTAACCTCTGACCCACCACACAGGCGCTGGCCACACCGCTGCCAAACGTTGCACAGACCGACTCCTGTAACCATAAGAACTTATATCTAACTTTTAACCTCTAACCTATAACATGACGTGACATGCCACATAACCTTTACCTATAATCTCTGACCCACCACACAGGCGCTGGCCACACTGCTGCCGAAGGTCGCACACACAGACTCCTGCACAAACACACATAACCTTTGACCTGTAACCTCTGACCCAAACAGGTGCTGGCCAGGCTGCTGCAAAACTTTGCACTTCTGTTACCACACAGAAACTTTTAACCTTTAACCCATGTTGAAGAATTGGTACAGTTATTGATTGATTGATTGATTGATTGATTGATTGATTGATTGATTGATTGATTGATTGATTGATTGCCAGCCCACCTGATGTGCAATGGCAGCAGAAAAGCCCAGCCTGTTCAGTAGCAGATTGATCAGTTCCTTGATGTGTTGTCTGTTGTAGATATCTGGGACAAGCAGGATGCATCTGTAGTGCTAAACAAACAAACAAACAAACAAACAAACAAATCTTAAATGACAGGTGTGACAGGCTGAATAAAAGTTCTAAACAGGAACTATGTGGCTCCAGGTGTCTTACTGAGGGACGACTGCGTGTGCGAGATGTCGGTTAGCTTGAGGAATGAATCCCCTCTACTAAGTACTATATACTGCAAACAAATTTTAAATGAATGTACAAATAAATGGACAAATGAATGAACTACCTGGAAGGGTAACATTTGCAGAGCAAATGCATAATGTTTACCCTCACATGGTCTAGCCCAACTAACTACTGCTCTGTTTATTCTTACTCAAACACATCTAAAAATATATTGTGACCAGTTCCTCCAACTCTGTCCTGCCACTTACTACATCATTGCTTGAATACAGCACCAGTTACCATGGTGTTAGCCCTGGTCCAGGTCATTGACCATAAAAAAATTGTGTAAGAAAAACAAGAATAAATTATTAATGAAGCAAAAAAATGTTTTCCTAGTGAAAAGGGAAACAAATGAGTGAATGAATGAATGAATGAATGAGCAAATGAATGAATGAATGACTGAATGAATGAATGACTGAATGAATGAATGAACGAACAAATGAATGAATAAACAAATGAATGAATAAAGAATGAATGAATGAGCAAATGAATGAACAACAAAAACAGAGCCCCTACTTTCAGGTCCTTGACAGGAATGTCCAGGAACTTCTCGATGGCCGTGGTCCATATGGTCTCGAGGTCTGCCAGAACTGCTGTGAGAGACCCTCCTGTGCCGCTGTGCAGGTTCAGCTGACCACACGACATCGGCCAGTGGACGTTATAGCTCTCCGAGGGGTGAAGGTATAGGACCTGGGGGGGGGGGACAGAAGACCGACACTGTTACGCCAAGAAAACAGTTACTACAGCAACTGGATATGATTTTGGAAACGGTCAGACGTTTCAGCTAGTATCCACTGCCTTTCCTCAGTGTCACACTTGAGACGTCTAACCGTTTCCAAAATCATATCCAGTTGCTTGAGTAACTGTTTTTTTGGCGTATCTTATTACCTGGATGTCTAAGACTTCACAGACAGACACTATCCAGAACCATGCCAATTTAGTTCTACATGTATGCCAGAATGGGTGAGGGTTAGAATCAGGTACAGTTCTGGATAGTATTCAAGAACGTAGATTCACCCCACGAATGGTTCTGGACACGGATGGATAATCCAGAATCGTGCCTGTCTAGTCCTATGCTTGAAAATGTTAGGGTTAGGATCAGGCACAGTTCTGGGTAGTCTCTGTGTATCCAAAAACATACATATACAAATATACAAATAAAGAATTGAATTGTTTTCCCGTACTTCCTGTCCCACTAAGTACTGAGGTTTGAAGCTGGTTTATAAAGTTGTTATAAAGTAGGGAGAATGCTTAGGACTTTTTGTACCTCCTGCCCTGAATGGGTTAGGGTTAGGATCACACATGGTTCTGGATAGTCTCTGTGTTGATTTTGGTATACATTATAAGAAAAACTTCAATTATTTTCGCACCTCCTGTCCCACTAAGTACTGGGGTTTTGAGCTGGTGTCCGTCCACTCCAGATCTGACGTGTCCTCGATCTGAGGACCAACCTGCGCATTGTAGGCTGCAAGCTGAAACAACAAAACAGAGGTTAGAAACAAGCAACAAAGAATCAGAAATTTCAAACTTCCGGAAAGAAAGTTTGTCAAAGCAAGTCAATCAAGTAAAATCCAATCTTTATCCATTTATTGTAGCCTCTACCAGGCTTTGAGAAGAGGCTGGAAAGAGTAGAAATTGGCCAAATAGACAACCTGTTCTGTGGGCGGGGCCAGTCTGTGTTGCCCGGACGACGAGATGATTGACAGCTTACCTGTTCTGTGGGTGGGGCCAGTCTGTGTTGCCCTGATGACGTGATGATTGACATCAGGGCCTGTTGCACTCCTCTCAGGCCCTGCTCATGGACAGCTCTGCTCTCAGTTTGCTGTAGACCACACAAAAATATAACTTTGACAGATATTTTAGTTAAGTCTTTATTTCTGTATCTGTATAGCTGGTATAACCGCCTTTCGGCGTAACACACCAGCTTCGCAGGCACGCGGCGCGGCGGCAGCTGGCTACATTACACCGATCAACTTGTTACACCTAACCCTTGAACATCTAACTCTAGACATTGTTTAAAGCTATCTAATGTCATGACAATGCCCCTACTGTACTTGGTGACAGCGAGTTCCACTCTGCGATAGTTCTAGGAAAGAATGAATTCTTGAACACCTCAACCCTTGGTTGATAACTCTGGTACTTGAATGCATGGCTATTTCTTGTTCTCTTCAGGGCTGGTACTTAGTAGTTGAGACGTCCACCAGTTCATTAGTCATTTTGTACATCATGCATAGTCTGGACATTTTTCTTTTCTTTCATAACTTTGAATCCATAAAAACTGAAAATGAGTCTTACACAAGCCTCGTGCCTGAGCAGTGTCCTGTCCTCGTGTTTCCCCGCAGTGTCAGGCTTGCAGCAGCGCCGCCTAGCAATCACCTGTGGTATGACATGCAGGAACATTAGCTATCATCAAATCACAATACTGGTATATTTATGGTTACAACTAGGTTTTTATCATTTGTGTAATATTTCAATCATATCAATTTTTAGCATGTCACCACATTATATGTACTATAATTCAATTAATGGTAACTTATTGCTTTTTATCGTTAATCTGTTGAATTTCAGACTGCTGTAAAATTCTCCTGCGATGTTGTTTTTTTGTTGTTTGGTTCGTTAATTTTTCTTTGTCATTGTGAACTGTTTGGTTAAAGCACCTACATGTAGTAGCTTATGATATCTTTTTTCCGTTACTGTAATTCACTTTATGTTCACGGTAGCAAAAGTTGACGGTCTGAGAAAAATGGACACTATATATTCACGGTGACGACAGGTGCAGGAAAAAGAAAGTCCAGGAATAATTTGTTAACTGTAATGATAAGTTCACGGTACAGAAGTGACAGTGAAAACAGTGAACATAAAAGTACCCTGAAAAAAAATCAGGAATTACAGTAGTTTCTTGCGAGTAAATAAGCAAAAAACAAACAGACCTGCGGAATGACATGCGGGAAGGTGTCTGAAGCCCGGCCTATCCGCAGGAAGGAAGAACCCGGGTGGAGAACGATCACTGATGTGCCCTGGACTGGCTGCTGAGGAAAAAATTAGATTTTTAAAAAATATACTCGTAATTCTGTAAAATCCCTATGAATTCTTTGGCACCCCTGCTCAAGTTATTGCAATACCTGAAACAACCCGTAATTTTTCACTGTATGTTTTTTAGACCATGTGCATGTATGCCTCTACATGTAAGGATAAAGGTAGCCTCCATAGCATGCCAAAAACTGGGAGTTTTGGGGGTCTTCAGGGTCTTTGGGATCTTTTATGTGCTATGTTCTGATTGCATATAGACAACATAGCCGGCCTGGTTGAATTACCCCCGTTTTTTTTTAGAACTGGGCTAATCAGAAAACAGCCGGAGACCACCAAACCCCCAGTTCTATAATCCTGCTACGGAGGCTAGGATAAAGGTACATGTATATACATGTAGGATTGCACTATTATGTAGAGTATGTGACCTGTATGTTGTTACATTTTGTCTGACACTGACCTCTTCCCTCATAACTTCAATTAAAAGCTTCACATTCAACAAAATCACATTTTAACTCATCACATATTTAACTCACAAGAATGATATTTAACTCAGAACAAGACAATGTAACAAAAGTTGGAACACAACATTTATTCTTCATGAAAAAAAATCTCAGTTGCAAACTGCTGACAGAATATAACTTGAAATCACCAAGTATTTCCACCTGTAAAATTACATTTACCTGACAAACAAATCTGCACTGAATCATAGCTATGGACTAAAACTACCCCAGTAGTCACCATTTAGAATGCATTTAAATTCTTGATATAACATTTCACAGGTACGTTGATGAAGGTTAGACATCCAGGTAAACAATACTTCATATGTAATTATGGTTAATGAAGTACGTACATACAAACACTCATATCCCCAGTACAAGGCTGACTACAAAAATCAAATTCTACCTGCACTAACCTGCATGTGTAAGTCAGGTTTCAAGCCTGAAATGTGTCACATATGCAGCAAACATAGTACGAATCAAACATCAACAAAGCCCACATTTAATATCCTTTAAGTTAAATACCAAGTACAATATAGAGACCCTGAGCATACTTTCCTCAGGCACACTACTTTGAAGCTAGGACCACACCAATTTAATTTGTTGTTTCTATCATTTAAAAATACCTGACCACACCAATTTAATTTGTTGTTTCTATCATTTAAAAAGAAACAAGCTCAACCAGCTAGGTTTATGCCTTGGTTCACTTGAGCGAATACAGTCATGATACATGTATTTACGTTTTGCTCCCTGCCCTCTGCTTTTCTGATGTCTGCTTGCTGTATTTTCATCTTAAAATGAGAACCAAGGAAATGAATTGGTGTGGCCTTAGGATATCTGTTGATATGTTTAATATAATATGCATTTTAATTTGTTGCTGTGTCAATAAAGATTTCTGTGTCCATAACTTCATGGTGTTGTACATTACTTTCAGCATGATCCCATCTAACACACAAATCTATATCCCATATTTCCTGAGAAATCTATACAGAAAAATAGGCAGAGTTCCTCCACATTTCTCGCTTATTCACTAGTCAACTCTCAGTAGCAGTGTGATAGTTTCTGTTCAACCTTCTCCCTGCTGCCTAACCCCACAACTATTGCAAATTTGCTGCTATTAAAGTGGCTACCTTAGCAGGCTGAGGGTTAACTAGAACACATAGTACATGTCCTGCTGATATCCCAGCTCTCGCAGAACTTTCACTGCTGCCTGGTCAAATGCCACCGGTCCGCACACCATCACCATGGTTACCGGTCCCGGCGCGGGCAGGTCGCCCTCCACGACCTCTGACCTGACCCGACCCGACCTCCCGCTCCACTCTGACCCGGGGTCGGACAGCACGTGGACGACCTTTAACCTCCCCGCGTACCGCTGTTCCAGTTTTTCGAACTGTTCGCGCCACAGGATGTCTCTCTCTTGTTTGTTGAAGAAAAAAATTGTGATCTTGACTTTGTCAAATTTCTGATCTGAAAGAAGTTGGGTTGCGAGACCGGGTACGGGCGTAAAACCGGTTCCGGGGACTAGGAAGGCGACGGAGGTTTTGTCGTCCAATGGCGGGAGAGCGAGGGTTGCGTCGTAGTCGCTGATGTCCAGGTGATCCCCGGGCTACAGCTCGGCCAGCACAGGTGTGAGGACACCTTGTGGGTACACCTGAGGTGGGAGAAATAGTTATTTACTTTAATTGAAGAGATTCCTTTGTCATGTATAGATACAGTTACTAGAGAGAATTCTTTCAACAGTGAGGGAGGCAACAGGGGTTAGGGCCCAGCAGACAGATGCAAGTTTCGGGCCTAGTCTTGTGAGAGTGTGAGACTTGGCCATTCCGTGAACAAGATGGACTGATAGTCATCAAAAATTTTGAGGTCAGTATCCTTACCCTGCAAACTTGTCACTGTTGAAAGAATTCTCTAGTAACCCTAGACTCCTGCAAGGGACAAAATTTTCCGAAATTTTTTTCAGGACTGAAACAGGAAACACAACATTTTTTTCCTAGGCATTACACTGACCTTGATCATGAGGTTCAGGCCCATGCCGTGTGAGTCCACCTGTGCAGGTGTGCTGAGTGAGGCCGGTACAGGTGTGTACGGCCGTGACACCTGTCCGTAACCCGACACCAGGCGTCGCAGGTACACGTGATGACCTGCGGGGACCCACATCCGCGACCCCAGTGGCAGTCGTACGCGAAACAACGTCGTGTCATAGGTCACCTCCGCTCGAGACTCGATCGTACAAGCCCGGTACCTCCGCTCGCATTCCTCTGTACAGACTAACCTAAATACACAAACACATCGGGACAGAGAACATTTAAGCAGAGGAATTAAGCAGAACTATTTATTGTTGTTTTTCTATGTCATATGTCCAGGTATGTGTTGGGTGTGCACGCTATCAACATACTTGCTGCCTAGTGCACACTTTGTATTGTCATGTTGCAATTTTGAGTAAATAAAATAAATAATAAAAAAAGCAGAGGAATATTTTATGATTATATAAATTTTGACAATGTGTAATAATGTGCAATAATGTTTTTAACAATAATACAAATGTACATTTTGATACATCTGTACAACTCCAGTCAAGGAATGAGCAATCCACTGCTTCCGCGACGTCACGCAGATAACACACGTGACTCTGTGAGCAGTGGATCATAGGTTGCAGAAAGTCTGTGGCGCCCCCCGTCTCTGTTCAGGGATGGTTGTAATGCCCTGGATTGTTTGAATTCATTCCTTGACAAAGACTGGAGTTGTACAGTCAAAAATTTGGTTGAGCAACTTGAGTCCAATTTCTTGTGTTGGAAATTACAGTTTAAACTTGCTGCATAATGACTTCTACCAACACAGATGAACTTTTAAGTTAAAATAGATAAATAGAACTAACCTTCCATCCTGATCTAGAGGACTCCCCAACCTCCTCCACTTCCTTCCTGCCGTAACTTTTGTCAGCCTGACGTCAAGTTTAGACCCTGAAGCTCCAAACGTTACGCTAAACTCATCGGTAACTTCTTCCTCTAACTCCACATGGACTTGATACACCTGTTGCTGGCCGAGGAAGAGGCGCAGTTCGAACTCGCGGCCGGTTTTGTCCAGGATGACATTCTCGCGAGTCAAGCCCTTCCGTTTCGTGTAGACGCAAACAGTGACGTGTTTGTCGCTCTGGAACCAGTCGTAGCGTACGGATTCCCTCGCAAAAGTCGGGGCAGGAACGACAGGGCTCTCAACTGTTAGCACAGGAACACCCGGACTGTCCACAGCATCTCTCTTGTCGGTGGGTACTTCTGGTTGACAGAACAGATTCAGATTCAGCTTTATTGATATTGGCATGACGTGTTCGATAAAATTCAAAACATGAATTGAGCCAACATTTACAATTATTACTATGTTTAAAATACACAGAGCAGATCTATAAAAATTCAAAATCTACATTTGAAAATGCGATTTAAAAACACTTTACACGGACAATATATATTATGTCTTCAAAGAGCAACTATTCATATATGAATATAAAACGACTCACGAATAATGTCACACATACCTGTTTCCTGTACTGATTCAGGATTGGGAAGGGGTGGTTTCGAAGGTTCTGGGCTTGTCGGCCAGGGATTGTCCACGGTATCAGCAGAACTGACAGGTCTCCCACCGGCGTTTTCCAGTTTCTGCTGCTCACTTGGTGTTACAGATGTTACCGGTCTCCCATCAGAGTTTTCTTTGAGTTTCTCTTCAAAAGCAGCACCTGGTGGTTTGGGAAGAGTCAGGTTTGCAGGAAGTGGAGGCTTCAGAAATCCTGTCTGTACTTTGGGTGGTTTTCGCTTTGGTGTTCCTGTGTGAATAATGAATGAGTGAGTGAGTGAGTGAATGAATGAATGTGGATTCCATTATACATATTTAAAAGTATCATTCATTTATAATATAATATAAAACTAGGGGGCTCAAACTCATGTCACATCATCCCTAGCACAAGAGCTATCTACCATCTAAATTTCGTTACCCTAGCATGTCTGGATCATAAGATATCAAAACCGGAAGTTCAGCTTCAGTACCATGACAAGCCGTTAGGGGGCCCAAAATCTAATCAGTTCCACGTCTCATGAAGACCTACCCACCTACCAAATATCAAGATAATCCATCTAAGCTTTCTCAAGTTATGCTGTTGACACACAGACTGACACACGGCCAGGAAAACATAACCTTCATCAATTCTTGGCGAAGGTAACAAATCATTACCTGTGACGTGAAGAGTCGTCCGCAGCCGCCCTACCAGGCAGCTTTCCAGCATGGACTCGTAGTTGACCCAGCGGTGGACCTCGTTGAACAGATCCGTCCCGTCCCTCCCCGCGGCCCGCATGAGCTCTTCCGCCCCGCCGGGGTGGTATTCTGCGTACGCGGTGACGTTGTACACCTTCCCGCGAATCGCCGTCCACGCATCACTCTCCGTATCGTGTTTCGCTAGCTCCTCGGGCGTGACGTTCTGTAAGCGACCCCCGGTTCCGGAGAGGTCGCGCGACTTTGAGAGCCGGATCCAGTCCATGAGTGACCTTCCCGGCTTCAGCGCGACCTTGTTACGCCCCCCTCCCACGCGCTGAGCGGACGAAGGCGCCGGAAACTGCGGAACGCCGAGGTTCCCACTCATGTTGTCGTTAGTTACGTCGTGCGTTGCCAAGGTTACGGTACAGCCGACACGTCCGCAGCCCATTGGCTGACCTCAGCAGACCTGGGGGGCAGAGGGTAAAGGTCAGACCCGGCTCAAAATTGATATGATACATTATAAATATAAATTATTTTCATTTCATTCAATTTTGAGCTGGGGCCTGACTAACTTGTGCCTCTGCCCTGGCCCCACCCAAAATTATAGTACTAGTTTTTTTACTACTTTATTTATTATCTATCTATAAAGATTCTCCACATACATAACTAAATATTATGAACGGTATGGTGGAACAGGTGTTCTTGTTACTTGTTAGGACACCTTTTCAAAGCCACCATACAACGCTCATACGTTTACATAGATCTGCAGTAACTTCTAAATTTGTTAGCCCAAGGACATTATACTACAGTATATACTGTATAAATATTTTATGTCCTTGGTTTGCCTTATCATCAACCTGTAGCCTGCGTGCCAAACCTATACTATAGTTTATGTCCAGTGTGCTATGGGTTTGGAACCCAGGCTATCAACCTGTAGCCTGGTAAAGTTTAAGAAGTGGGGAGGGGGGCGGTTTTGACTGCAGCTAACAGTTACATATATGTGTGATGAGTTAAGAGCGTTCCCATCCCGCTAGTTAGCCGAAAGTTTAGTTCAGGACTCACCTCTGGCGCAGTGTCTTGTCCCGCCGATCCAAGAGACGGGCTCATCCGCTTCTCCTTCTGTAGTTTCGGCGGGGTGGGAACCATATCACTGACCGCTCAACTTCCGGGCACAAAATCACCCAACTAACCACGTTTTTTTCACAACCCAACAGCTCTTAACAAGCTCCAAAACACTCCTAAGAAGCTTCAGAACCTTCACAAAGTCATTTAAGCCTCATCTAAACGTTATTTCGGCAAATATTTGACCTTTTTGGCGCTAGTTCTTTTGGTAGTAAAAATCTGCGAGAGGAAAAGTTGACCTTTGTTACAGAATCGTGACGTCACTTCCTCCTGCAGTGACCCCAACCGGGGATAACGGAAGTGACGTCATCGGCACCTACCAATGAACATTAGGGGGTGTCTGGGTGAGGGGGTTGGTCAAATACTAGAAGTTCATATTGCTGCATATAATAATATGTGTATAACGTGTTTAAAATCAATTTTGATTTCAAACCTGCTTGTAGTCATGTGTTTTAAGGGTTTTCGCAGTTGGTGTTTGGATTCTTATAAGAGTGTGTATTCTCTAGTACACGAAAATGTTGTGCAAATCATCTGTCACTAGCACTAGATGCAGAAAAGAAGTCTCTTTACTACCAGTACTGCTCCTGTTGTTTTATCTATTGACCACTAGTATTACCCTGGTCCTGGGTCGGGGTTCGAACCCACGACCTCCCGAGCTCCAGCTTCAAAATCCGACGCTCTAACCATTTGGCTAAAAGGTCTAGACCCTTCAGCTGGGTCAGTTGGTAGCACCTATAAACCCCCCACCATTACAGTTACTCTACTCTCATGGTTGATTTTGTATTGTTGATCTCTGTACCCTTGATACTCTCTTGTTTACATGTATGTTCACATAAGTCCACATGGGCGGGGCGCATTAGGCCAAGGACACATTAATAAAGTGTTCTTCATTCATTCATTCATTTCTTCCTTCATTCTTCCTTCATTTCTTCCTTTATTCATTACCTTTATTCATTTCCTTTATTCATTTCTTCATTCATTCATTCCTTTATTCATTTCTTCCTTCATTACTTCCTTTATTCAATTCTTCATTCATTCATTCATTCATTTTTTCAATCATTTTTTCCTACAGTCATTTCTTCATTCATTCATTCAAACACAGGCAGAGTATGAGTTCATACTTCCAGGTTTTATTTCCACATAGAAACATATGGTGATACATAACATAACATAACATAACATAACATAACATAACAATGGCCAATACTTTTAGATACTAGCCCATTGGACAATTGTTGCCCTGAAGAAGGTGACAGACAGTCACCGACAAGTTGGAAATAAAATCCCACTGTTTTTTTAATAAAGAACCTTCTAATACAGCTTCTAATATACCTTCTAATACAAGAAAAAAGTCAGTAGATCTATCCCAGCAAGGTCTTCTTTGTTTTCATATCTAGAACTGATTTTACTGCTGTTTTTTTTTTTGTTTTTGTTTTTTTTTTTGTTTCCCTGTTTCACTTTTTCCCTTTCTTGGTTTTCTTCCCCTTGGGTGCATATCGCGCCTCCAGGTCAGCCATGAAGTTGTTAAACTGACTCTCTCTGTTCTGGCTTCTCTGAGCGATCATTTTCTGCAGCACGTCCTCCGAACCGTCCATGCCCAGTTCTTTCATCGCTGATTCCGCCTCCTTTGCTTCCTTCTTAGCCTGGAGGTGGGAGGAAAAATGTGATTGACATCATCAAAAATTGAGCATGGACAAAAAAGTGAATGAAATGGAAATTTTGAGCACAAAAAGTTGTGATGACATTAAAAAATGAAGCACAAATGAAGTTGTCATGTCATCAAATAAATGCAACACATAAATCAATAACTGAGCAAAAAAAATTTGAGCACAAAAAGTTGTGCAACTGTCCTGCAACATGCTACATAATGTAACCTAACACCATAGGGTGTCTGCTAAAGCACCAGTTACCATGGTGACAGACATCTGGTCAAGGTCATCAAACTTATTTGTTTGGAGACAAAGAACAAAAACTACAGTATAGGTTTTCCTTCTACAAAGGTGAAGTTGACTTCTGATGTAATAATAAACAAAAACAAACAAACAAACATGTCCCAACATGCCTTGCATTTCCTGCGTTGCTGCTTGCTCCTGTCCTCCTGAGAGAATGCTGGGAAGTTTGGCAGGTCACCTGACCTGATCTGACCAATCAGCAGCTTGCGGAAGCGCGGCTCGTCCTCGAGCGTTGCCAGGGTAACGGCGTCCATGATGTCATCCATGTCGCCCTCGTGCTCCAGGTACGCAGACTTCAGGTCAGCAAGCTCCTCTTCTGAACCTGGGGAGGGGAATATTTTATACCTTACCTTAGACTGTAGTATAAACATTTTATATATTCATTTATTCATTCTATTTTACCAACAGATCAGAAATTTACACTCAAGTTATCTGGCACGTATGACCCGCTACTACGGTCACGTGTCTCTGACGTCACGTTCCAAGAGTAGACGGGCCCATTCCGTGAACAAGGTTGATGGAGTCAGCTGAAAATTTGTACATGTAGTTAGAGCTGGAAGTTAAAGCTTAGTCTTTATTTCAGAATCATCTTCAGTCAGTTTCTACTGATCCTACAGATATGAAAGTTATCTTTGATAAAATCATTGTTTGTGTTGGAACAAAAATTTTAACTTTAAACGGGTCACCAAAACATTGGCTGAATATCTAGTGTCTCTTTACTAGATACCAGTTCTTACCCTTGTAATTCTTCTCGAAGTCTTTCACAGCCTGTAGAGTGACTTGTGGGAACAACAGTCTCCAGTAGGAAGCCCAGTCTTTATCCTCATCCACATCAACTTCATCATCTACTTCTCCTGGAACATAAACAACAAACAATAAACAACAACAATGTTACACATGTGACAACAGCAGTCACCAGGATGAAGTAGACTTCACTGAGAACCTGGAACTTACCAGTTTGAGTGGTTCAAACCTTACAGTCCGGTCTGTTACACAGCTTGCACTTACTGTACAAAACCTAGCTTCCACCAGGCCTTTCTACGGGAATACGGATCGTAGAATTCGGCAATGAAGAGAGTAAAATATAGCCAGCGTAGTTAGTCTGGTAGAGACTATGAGAAACAAACAAACAAAGCTCACCACTTTCATCATACAGCGCCCTTTTCCCAGTGTCAGACAGGACAGAGTAGACTTTACTCAGAGCCTGGAACTTTTCTGTGGACTGGGCGTCGTCTGAGTTTCTGTCAGGGTGGAATCTCATCGACATGCGGTAGTACCCTTTCTTCACTGGAACAACAAATGTAATTTAAAGTTATATATGTAAGGATGTCCAGACTATGCATGATGTACAGAATGACTAATAAACTGGTGGACGTCCCAATTACTAAGTAAATAATACCAGCCCAGACGAGAACAAGGAATACTAGTAGCCATGCCTTCAAGTACCAGAGTTATCAACCAAGGATTGAAGTGTTCAAGAATTCATTCTTTCCTAGAACTATCACAGAGTGGAACTCGCTGTCACCAAGTACAGTAGGGGCATGTCATTAGATAGCTTTAAACAAAATGTCTAGTGTTAGATGTTCAAGGTTTAGGTTTCACAAGTCGTTCAGTGTAATATAGCCAGCTGCTACTAATCGACTGAGCGATAGCAACCGAATTCGAATATAGGATCAAGATTTTATATTTTGGCAGGTGCCCCCCTCCCCACATCGCCCGTCTTACCCTGTTTCTCCGTCGCAGTTCTCTCCACTCCTATGACCTTGTAGAGGTCACGGGTGCTGAACAGGTCCTCACAGGTCTGGAGAAGTCCCGGCATGGCGCAGGTGTGCCCAGGTAAGAAGATACAAGGCGATTTCTGAAGGGTTTCTTTCTCGATCTTCGCTCTATTTACACTGCGCTGTGATTGGTTAAATCCTGCATGACGTCATTACCCCTTTAAATATGAATGCCAGCCAGGCTAATCACCATTGCGATCATTGGAAGCCTCCGCTACGCCAGCTTGGAGCGACGTGCTAGTGCCGGGCGTGCCCTCCCAGCCCTCCCACGTTCTACAGCACCGGTCTTCGGTTTGGGTGTCGGTGTCTTCCTGGCGAGTCCAGCAGTTTGGAGGCTTCCACGACGACTCCTTCGGTTTGGAGGCGTGCAGAACGGTTTTTGCTGTCGTTTTGTGTCCACGGGTTTTTGTTTGTTTTCCCGAGTTGGTAACATTTTGTTTTTGGAGGGAATGCGTTGCACGTGGTATTGCATTTGTTACTAACTGGTTTTGGGAAGTGAGCTTGGCAGATGAATGTCGTTTTTTTTTCTTTGCTGCACTCTTGAACTTTTAAGTGGGTAAAATAAGAGATATGTGGTGTCTGTTTGACGTGTACGTGTTTCTGTTTTTAAGATAACGTCGCAGATTCGTATACTTCCCGCACCAGCTGTGTAGAATCCAGGACAATGGCGACAGCTGTAACTTCAACAGGACCAGCGGACGCACCTCGAAAACACCTCCTACCCGGTACAGGCGGACTGGTTTTGGTCGCTGACGTTAGAGAAGCAGAGGCCTGTTCCTGAGTTCCTGAAAGAGAAGGTTTGGGTAGTGTGAAGTACAGGGCGTGGTTTGCTTTTCTTTTCCGACAGTTTTTGTGTGGGTTGTCTGTAAGAATGTTGGCGGCAGTCTCGCACCTGGGTCATTTGCATTTGAATGCGTGGGTGTCTGTTTGAGCCAGAATTGATTATTAGTAGTTTGTTCTTTTCAGGGTTTCATTTCTTAGTTTTCGAGGGTGGTTTTAGCCTTTTTGTAAAATTAGCAGGGGAGGTTTCCCGAGCGGTGTTCCTTCGGCTTCGTGCCCATTAAGATCGTGTTGCGGGTTGCCCTCGCGGTGGAGGCGCGCTCGGGCGGGTAGTGTGGTAGTAGTGTGAAAGGTTTTCACGAGGTTAAGAAATTGCAGGTTAATAAGCAATGTCGTTTGCCCTTGCAGTTATAGCAGCACAACAACCTCCTTTCCCAAGCGGTCAAGATGTGGGAAGGCAGCAGCAGATCCCACAACCTCAGTATCCGGTACAGCAACGGGCACCTACCACATTTTGCAGCCGTGATCTTCGGCCCGGGCTACGGTGACATCCCTAACGAGTCCAACAGTCTGGGGGTTTCTTGGCCACTCCATTGGGTTGCGGAACGATTTTGGTGTCGTTTCCGTTGTTTGATTTTCAGTTTTCCAGAGTTTTGGTAAATCGTTTTGTCATTTTGGCGGGAGCGTGTTGCACGTGGTACATTTGCATTTGAAATAAATTGGTCCCGGGTGGTGACTTTGGCAGATAAGCGTTTCTTTGTTTGTCAGGAGGGTTGGAAACTCGAGTGCTAAAGCCTCCGGTACTTTGTACCCTTAGATCATGGAGTGGTGATGCCCTCATGGTGTTGGCACATTCGAGTGGGTAGTTAAAATATAGTTGGTATCTCTGCGTGACGTGTATGTGTTTGTGTTTTAAAGGTGATGTCGCAGACTACAAGACTACCCGAGCCATCTTCAGCAAGGACCAACACCAGGGAGACCCGTCACTCCAGTAAGGCCCTACTCCAGCAGGACCAACACCAGCGGGGTTTTATACAGCGCAACGTTTCTCGGGCGATGTCGTAGACTCCAAGACTACCCGCGCCAGCAGTGCAGCACCCAGGACAACGGCGACAGTTGACTCTTTAGCAAGGACCAACACCAGGGAAACCTCTCACTCCAGCAGGTCCTACTCCAGCAGGACCAACACCAGCAGTGTTTACGGCGCAACATGTCCAGGGTAGGTGGAAACACATCTTTGTTTTTGATGCGTCGCATGTAAATTGATCGTCGATGTTGTCATGTGAGTGTCTCTTATGCACATTCCACGTGCAGGCACTCAATGGCAAGCAGTCGGACGGGTCTAACTTGATCGTCGATGTTGTCATGTGAGTGTCTCTTATGCACATTCCATGTGCAGACACTCAGTGGCAAGCAGTCGGACGGATCCAAACATGGCGAGCGCTAATATGTTGTTGCGTCGCATGTAAATTGATCGTCGATGTTGTCATGTGAGTGTCTCTTATGCACATTCCACGTGCAGGCACTCAGTGGCAAGCAGTCGACGGATCCAATATGGTCGAGCGCTGATATGTTGTTGCGTCGCATGTAAATTGATCGTCGATGTTGTCATGTGAGTGTCTCTTATGCACATTCCACGTGCAGACACTCAGTGGCAAGCAGTCGGACGGACTTTAACATGGCGAGCGCTAATGTGTTGTTGCGTCGCATGTAATGATCGTCGATGTTGTCATGTGAGTGTCTCTTATGCAACTTGCATGTGCAGACACTCAGTGACAAGCAGTCGGACGGATTTTAACATGGCGAGCACTGATGTGTTGTTGCGTCGCATGTGAATTGATCGTCGATGTTGTCATGTGAGTGTCTCTTATGCAACTTGCATGTGCAGACACTCAGTGACAAGCAGTCGGACGGATCCAAACATGGCGAGCGCTGATATGTTGTTGCGTCGCATGTAAATTGATCGTCGATGTTGTCATGTGAGTGTCTCTTATGCAAGTTGCATGTGCAGACACTCAGTGACAAGCAGTCGGACGGATTTTAACATGGCGAGCGCTGATGTGTTGTTGCGTCGCTAGTAAATTGATCGTCGATGTTGTTATGTGAGTGTCTCTTATGCAAATTGCATGTGCAGACACTCAGTGACATGTAGTCGGACGGATCCAAACATGGCGAGCACTGATGTGTTGTTCCGTCGCATGTAAAGTACGTAATCGTCGATGTTGTCATGTGAGTGTCTAGTATGCGCAGTCTACGTGTAGGTACCCAGTGGCAGACAGTCGGACGGATCTAGACATGGCGAGCTCTTATGTTTTTGCGTCGCATGTAAATTGATCGTCGGTATTGTCATGTGAGTGTTTCTCTGATACATTAAGTGTCCAGACACTCAGTGGCAGACAGTCGGGCGGACCTAGACATGGCGAGCTCACATGTTTTCTTGCGTCGCATGTAAGGTGATCGTCGGTATTGTCATGTGAGTGTCTTGGTGGTACTTTCCACGTACAGACGAGTGCTGATGTTTTTGTTGCGTCCCATGTTAAGTGGTCGTCGATATTTTGTCATGTGAGTGTCTCTTTAATACATGAATGTGCAGAAACTCAGTGGCAGACAGTCGGACGGATCCAAATAGGGCGAGCGCTGATGTCTTATGCAGCGCATGTAAAGTGATCGTAGGTGGTTTTATTGTGTTTCTTAGCACATTCCGCGTGCAGGCACTCGTGGCATCACGTGCACGGTTAAGTGATTGTCTAAGTTGTCGCGCGTGACTGTCTCCTTGGGACGTTCCACACGTGGGTGTTCGGTCGCAGATAGACGGATGCATACATGACGGGTGTTGATACATGTGTTGCGTCACAGGTAGTGAGTGTCGAGTTGTCGTATGGGTGCCCTTTTGGTCTCCTTCTTAGTTTGGGCACTCAGTGGTGGTTAGGCTACCTGTTGTGTTTCGCACTTTATGATTGTCGATGAACACCGTTTAATGAAACAGATCTACTCATCGGAAGGTTGGGTTTGCCTCTGTACAGGAATTCGAGGCGATGAGATTTTACCTCGTTGACAATTGAGAGGTTAATGAGGAAGAGATGAGATTAGAGTTGGACTAATCCAACTGGCTAGTGGACCTCCGGTGATTTTTGAATTTTGCTCTACTAGGGATTTATTCAGAGAGAGACAAGCGTCAAACCCACCCTAAGCCAGAAGCTCGATTCACATTAGTCAGGAGAGTGTGGGTAGCAGTGGATGGGGACAATAACGAGCTCCGGGGTCTAAAACCGGTTTCATGTTACAAAATAGGATTCCGGAGGATTAGGCCAACACGAGTTTAAACGAAAGACACTTTACAGTTGTACACTGTAACTTGTGTTGTGAATGCAATTTGTTTGCATAGGAAAATCGTGTAGATAAATTATTTGATAAAGCCAGCTCAGTTGGGTGTGCTCTTCCGAGAAGAAGAGATGTAAGTTTAGGCTTTGGGAGGTATAGATAAGATTGGGATGAGAATGGGATGAGAATGGGATGAGTATGGGGATGAGTATGGGGATGGTTATAAGAAGAGAAGAGAAGGGAAAGTTACTAGTACTATATTAAGACTTATAGTAAGGGTAACCAGGCTGGGACGTCGCGACGCAGGCACTGCCCCATAACTCATAAAAGGATGTACCAATGACTGCGCAGTGTGAATAGTGAACTATTTACACTGCGCTGTGATTGGTTAAATCCTGCATGACGTCATTACCCCTTTAAATATGAATGCCAGCCAGGCTAATCACCATTGCGATCATTGGAAGCATCCGCAACGCCGAAGGAGCGTGGTGTTAGGTCAGTCCCAGGGAGTGGGTGGGGAAGGGTTTAGCCCTTCTTGTTTGGGGAAGTTTTTCGCTGCCCCCCCACCCACCCCGTTTTCCTATAATTCATATAGTGGGACTCGGCCTCGCCGCGCGACTCCGGCACTGCCCCATAACTCATAAAGGATGTACCAATGACTGCGCAGTGTGAATAGTGAACTTTTTTTTTCAAAATGGCGCGAAATTCCTGGAGGATGATGGGAAGTGGTGACCTTTGAACTCCAAGCTTGGTACGAGTTACATGTGTGGAAGAGCCATCCAGCGGATAAGGTTCCGGGTCGGAGTTTAATTCTGACCAGGGTTCCAAATAGTGCGCAGTAAATCGCCGGATCTGCGAGGTTGTCACGCTAGGTTTGGCTCCCCATAGCTCGGCGATCGCTTTAGATTTTCAACTAGGTTTTGAATTGATCAAAAAGCCTTGGGATTGTAGTGTTTTTCGGCGCGGTGAAGTTGGACGGCCAGCGAAGCGTTTTTGGTATTAGTCCGCGAGCAAGGGTGATGCGGTTTGTCGCCTGATGACCCAAATAGCTGCGTTCTATGTGGAATTTCTAGGGGTTCGCGTCACCGGATTTTGCGAAAAACTTATCGCAACAACCTATATTTTTTTTCTGTTTTTCAGAAACAGGAAGTAGTAAGCTATTTCAGCATATAAGCCGTTAGCCTGGGAAAATTCGTTTTTTGCAAGCAGGTCCGTTGAAAAAACTGCAAAAAAACTACATTTTTCGTATCCAAAATTTACGTTTAACTACAGTTTCTACCCAAATTATAGAGTCGACGGACAATAACCAAAATTGTATCGGAAGCCGGCTGGAAACCTCCGTTGACTGATGTAATGAGATTTCCCGGCGTACTTTTTTTGGCGGAGTTATAGCCCTTCGGTCTGAGGGTGTCCGCCGGATCCAAAATCGTGAAAAAAACTCCGGTCCGAGACCATAAGAAGATAACTGCACTTCAGGTAAACCCTCGTTCGTGTTCAAGTACATCTACTTGATTTATGCAATGTCCTTGGTACAAGTTTACAACCGCTTCGACAGGGGATTTTTTACCGTCGGAAAAAAAAACTTTTGACCTGTTACGTCTACGTATGTGTGTAACGTTATTTCTCTCTCTCTCTCTCTGTGTCTCTCTATCTCTCTGTCTCTCTATCTCTGTGTCTCTCTATATCTCTGTCTCTCTCTCTCTCTCTCTGTCTCTCTCTTTCTGTCTCTCTCCACCCTCCCCCCCCTTCCTCTCTATTTCTCTCTATCTCTCTCGTGGGAGCCGACCCGATTGTCTGTGTGTGTGTGTCCGTCCGTCCGTCTGTCTGTCTGTGTGTGTGAAAAACGGCGCTGTTGTCTGATGTCCGGGCTGGTTATACATGTAATCTGTATCCGATAGCGCGCCGTTTGAAGCCATACCCGCCTGAGATCGGGTCGTGATGCGGCATTTGTAAGACAGAAGGTGTGATGTTTAAGTGATGTTCTAATTACCGCAGATTGCCGGAGTGATCTGACGGGAGAGGAGAGAAGAACAATGCCGGGCTGGGACAGGCGGGGTACCCGAGGGGGATCAGAGCATGATCAGAGCATCTGTGAGGGAAATAGTCTGAAATTAATCTCCAAGCAGATCTTTCGCTAGCTGCAAAGACAATATCAATTTGGCCAGGCTGTACCAATTTGCCATAGTTGCACCAAGGACATTCTACGCCTGAAGCAAGGCTATTTGTTCCCACCCCATTGCCTCTACCAGGCTTCGGGAGGCGGCTGGAAAGAGTAGAAATCGGCCAAATAGAGAGATAACATGCCCGGGGGAGAGGCGCAAACTGTTCTCTCCATTAGACCAACTCCCCCCGAATGTTGTCTCTCTATTTGGCCGACTTCTACTCTTTCCAGCCACCTCCCGAAGCCTGGTAGAGGCTATCAGGTAGCCAGCCGCCTCCCGAAGCCTGGTAGAGGCTAGACCCGGGTGTCGCCTCCCGAAGCCTGGTAGAGGCTACCCACCCCCCACCGTCCGCACGTGTCATGTGAACCACCCCGCTAATCTTCCCCGTAATGAGCGTATGAAAATTTAACGGCTTCGGTAATGATTAGAGTAATAATGACGGATCAGGCAGGGCTTCTCTGGACGGCTTTTGTTGTCTGTGCGAACTGATCCTATCTGTGCGAAAACCAGAGCATACACCAGAGAACCAAGAACGTTTAAAATCAAGACCTCCTTGAAAGATCACACAAACCACAAACTACAGAACAAACAAAGCACTTTCTAGACAATCGAAGTTTGCCTTGTGTTGCAAGTATTTTATTAATAAAGTTGAATAAACCATTACTTCTTACTTCTTTCTTTCTTTTCTTTGTGTACTTGTACAGCACAAGCGTACAGGTAGTTGTACGTGTTAACGTGTACATGTATTTCAACTTTTTAGTCTGCTTTGCCTTTGTAGAACCAAGGAGGTTAGAAAAGGGATACATAATTACAAGACTTTTCCCAACTCCTTACTCATTGAGTTACAACACAGACGGTTAACTCCATGCTTATATATAACGTCCGTGGTACATGCATAGCAGATATCTGGCTCATCTTGTTTCAGATTTCTCCTTTACTTGTTGTGCCTGTCGTTGAAATTTCTCTCCACTACATAAAGTGACTAAAACGATAAGCACGTGGGAAAATAACCGGAACAATTGGACAGAAACAAAAACACACACGACGAAAAGTCGTCCAGCATGCCTCCACGCTCCATCTGCATGATCAGTGCCGGTGTCCCAGCACCCCTCGGCTCATTAGCACACGACTGCGGGTATGAATTTCATCATCACTTCTCCCGATCCGCCGCTTGTAATTCATATCAGGGCTTTTGTGATGTCCGAACTCCTCTTGGGACCCAGTCGGGCATTGTCGGCCTTCTCTCGGGACCCGGTCGGGCATTGTTGGGCTCCAATCGCATTAGGACCAATAAGACCGTCCGAGGTGCATTTCAAAGTCGGGCCGGCGGTTTTCTGTTTGCGGCTTTTCATTAGTGTTTTTACCCGGTCGGCTTGTCGAGATAATACCTACAATAATACCGGCTATCGGAGCGCTGGGGGACGTCTCCATACAAATACACGCTGCTCACTTGTGGAGAGGCTTGTTATGCTCTACCAGGCTTCAGGAGGCAGATCCCTCTCGGTGGCAAAAAGACAGTATCAAACTGACCGGGCAGTATCCATTAGCCAGAGAAGGCAGTCGCCAGCCACCGACGGGGGTAGCGACAAAAAAAGGGCCATATATAAAAATCTAACGATCATTCCCCCACAACCTCTACTTGGAGAGTAAGGCAAACTGTTCTCTCCAGCAGACCAACTCCCCCGGCATGTTTCGCCAGATTCTACTCTTTCCAGCCGCCTCCCGAAGCCTGGTAGAGGCTATCTAATATAATATACCGGCTATCGGAGCGCCAGGGGGACGTCCCACCGAAACGCTGCTCACTTGTGGAGAGGCAAGTATCGCTTAGCCTCTACCAGGCTTCGGGAGGCGGCTGGAAAGAGTAGAAATCGGCCAAATAGAGAGATAACATGCCAGGGGAGTTGGTGCTGCTGGAGATACCATTTTTTCGCTCCTTCCCGAAGCCTGGTAGAGGCTATTGTGGAAGGTCTAAAATCTCTGGAACGATAAACATTTAGACGGCAAATAAAAACGTAAACTCTCTGAAATTTGCAGTAGCCCGCCTGTGGGAAGCCTGGTAGAGGCTAGGGTAGCCTGTTTGCAGTAAGCCTGCGGCCCCGACACGCGGCTGTGGGGACCAAGCGGCTGTTTCTGGTGTTGTGATCGCCTGTGGTAAGCCTGATAGAGGCTAGGGTAGCCTGCCTGTGGTAAGCCTGATAGAGGCTACAGTAGCCTGTTTGCAGTAAGCCTGCGGCCCCGACACGCGGCTGTGGGGACCAAGCGGCTGTTTCTGGTGTTGTGATCGCCGAGCTCAACAAGTTTGTAAACAGAGTCAAGGTCGGAGGTACACACACAGCCAGGACGCTTAGCCTGGAGAGCAGGCCCCGCGGAAGACAGTCAGATAACAAAGTGTGTGTCTTAGTATAGACAGTTCGAATGAGCATTTTTCATTCACTTATTCCTTTATTTTTGCTACAAATAACAAAGTTGAGTTTATTCTTATGTATGTCTAAGTCAAGTAGTGTATCTTTTGTCTCCACTTTTCTACATACGTTTGTTATATGTCTATCAAGTCTTGACCTGTACCTAGCCCGTCGTGGCATGAATGTACAATAAAGGTCTTTCATTTCATTTATTGTGTGATCTTTATTTATCAGCCTGGGCATCAGGCACCCCACACGGCTGCTCCAACAATAGGGCATATCAGTAGCAGGGCGTGAAACCGACACGAGATGTAATGAGATAATCTATTTATTTATGACGCCACCAGCTCAGGGCTGCCTAATCCCCGAGCAGAAGTTGGTTTTAGTTAATCTCCAAGTAGCCTCTACCAGGCACCGCGGATCGCTGGAAAAATAGTAGAAAATGGCCGAAATAAAGGTAATATACCAGGGGAGGTAGCCGGCCAGAGAAGATAAAAATTCGAACAGGCTCCATGGGTCGCGAATTTTATCTTCTCTGGCCGGCTACCTCCCCTGGTATATTACTATTCCTTTATTTCGGCCAATTTCTACTATTTTTCCAGCGATCCGCGGTGCCTGGTAGAGGCTAATCTTCAAGCAGATCTTTTGGTGGCTGCAAAAAGACATAACCAAATTGGCCAGGCTGTATCCATTGGCCAGACAGTTACCATTAGAGATTAGAGGTTTGGACTTTCTAGGTGTTTTTATCCAGCTTTCTTGTAAACTTTTGTATACGGGTTCATTTTTTTGTCGGCCAAATGCTATCCCGTCAATTTGATACCGTCTTGTTAATTTCATAGCCTCTACCAGGCTTGGGGAGGCGGCTGGAAAGAGTCGGAAATCGGCCAAAATAGAGAGATAAGCATGCCAAGGGAGTTTGGCCGTTGAGAGAACAGTTTGCCGCCCCACGGCGATTTCTACTCTTTCCAGCCGCCTCCTTAAGCCTGGTAGAGGCTATTAATTTCATACTGTGTTGCCAGTTTGATACTATCTAGTAGCCACCGTAAGATCTGCTCGGATATTATCATTATAGGACTGCTGCAGGTGTCGATGATGGTCAAACTAACGAGGTGTTAGAACTGTCCAGCCCGGAGCGAGACACGCCCAGATCGTCGCACGGACTTCGCACCATCTGGGCCCGCCTATAAACGTTACAGGCTCCTCTAGTCTCTATCAGACTCCATGGGCTCACCGATAAACATTCATGGTTCCCCTTAGCCTGCATCAGACATCTGGGGCCCACCAGATTTTCCCTAGTCTGTATCAGGCCATCTGTGGCCTTACAGGTTTTTGCTAGCCTATATCAGACACTCGGGTCAAAGAGTAGTCTCCAGCCATCTCAGGACAGCTGATGATCAATATTGATCATTTCTACACAGAAGCCCCCCCCTCTGAGTGCATGCCATGATTAATTAACTCCTGCCCGTCTGAGTTCATTAGTGGCGTTAATTAGCTACAAGCAGATGCAAAAATCGTTACGTCGCTGGAAAAATAGTTGTAGAAATCTGGTTGTACCATTTTGTGTCAGGAAAACAAATTCGTTTAGAACACCTCTGCTTGGAGAGCAATCCTTCAGCACCTGGCTGGACAGATTTGGGGCACGGCCGGACAAAATCCCGCACAAACTAGCCTTGGCATTCGTGGTGCGATCGCAAACTGAAGGAAGTCTTGGGAAAGTAGTACATATCTGTATCTGCATCTGTATAGCCGGTATAACCGCCATTCGGCGTAACACTAGAGCTTCGCAGGCACGCGGCGTGGCGGTAGCTAGCTGTATCAAACCGAACGACTTGTCTTTGCAGATTTAATTGCAGTTGTTTAAAGCTTTCTAGTGATGATGCCCCAACTGTGCTTGGTGGCAACGAGTTCCACTCTACGATAGTTCTGGGGAAATACGAGTTTTTGAATACCTCAATTCTTGATTGATAACTCTGATCAAGGACATTATAATGTCCTTGCTCTGATACATAACGTTACAGCATTTAGCAGTCTTCTTATAGGCTGTCCCAGACGGGGTCGTTTCTGTCACAGCCTTTACCACATCAACCCATTAGTAAATGAAAAGGAGAAAATAACTGTTAATGAATTAATGGATGACCTTTTTTACATACTCCAGCACAAATGGGCTAAATGCAGCGAAGATCGAACGGCTTGTTTGTATTCTAAACTGGGCCCCTTACTAGCCTCCATAGCATGCCAAAAACTGGGGGTTTGGGGTGTCTTCAGGGTCTTAGACGTACTAGTATTCAGTTAATCTCCAAGCAGATTCATCGGTGGCAAAAAGACAGTATCAAATTGGCCAGGCAGTATCCATTAGTCAGAGAAGGTCGCTGGGGGTAGCGACACTGAAAACGGCCATATATAAAACGCTAACGATCATCCCCCCACAACCTCTGCTTGGAGAGTAGTATTCAGTAAGACTTATTTCGGTAAGACTTGTACTACAGCACAGTTAACAAACCGCGATGTTTCAATTTCTAAGACTCTCCCAAGACGGATGTTCTTCCTTCCACAGACTATCCGTCAGGCCCTTGAACAATAATCCGGAAATCAAGCCGGAATAGCGGGGATCAACCCGGAATAATCCGGAATATCCGAACGCGAAGATCAAACCCTGCCCGAGGAGCTTTCTGTCTATTCCGGACGTTTTCTCGAATCCTAGAAGAATCCTAGTCTCGATCCAACAGACACCTTGGGCTGCTGACGTTCTAGCCTCGATCCAACAGACACCCTGGGCTGCTGACGTTCTAGCCTTATGTGTTGTTGGCGACATGAACATAAGTGTAACTTGAGTGTGCCGTCACCATGTTCTGTCAAGAAATGTTTCAATAAAAAAAACAAGAAGAAAAGAAACCGCTAATATTTACAGATTTGCAGTAAAATCTGTCCTTCCTTCGTTCCTTTCATTTCTACATTCCTTCCGTCATTCGTTCGTTCGTTCCTTTCTTCATCCCTTCCTTCCTTCCTTCATTCATTCATTCATTCATCCATTCAATTATTCATTCGTTCCTTCCTTCCTTCATTTCCTTCTTTCATTCCTTCCTTAATTCATTCCTCTACTCATTCATTCATTCATTCATTCATTCAATTATTCATTCGTTCGTTCGTTCGTCCATCCATTTATTCATTCAGTAAGTCATTCCTTCATTAGATACTTGCAGATTTGCGGTACGGCCGCTCCCGCCGATCGTTCAGACGCGCGGACAGGACAAGACAGATGTCCCAATCAGGCTCCGCTCGTTTCGCCCGAAATTTCCGTTGGAAATTCATTCATTCATTCATTCATTCATTCATTCATTCATTCATTCATTCATTCATTCATTCATTCATTCATTCATTCATTCATTCATTCATTCATTCATTCATTCACAAACTCACTCACTCACTCACGCACTCACTAATTCACTCTCATTCACTCTCATTGGTTCATTCATTCATTCACTCACTCACTCACACACACTCACTCCCTCACTCACGCACTCGTTCATTCATTCATTCATTCACTCACTCACTCACTCACTCACTCACTCACTCACTCACTCACTCACTCATTCATTCCGCGAAAATTTACAGCTTTGCAGTACGATCGGCCGGAGCCGTGGACAGGACAAGACAGATGTCCCAATCAGGCTCCGCTCGTTTCGCCCGAAATTTCCGTTGGAAATGAACACGTTTCTGCGCGCGGATCGACTGGCCGGGTAATGGCCCCTCGGATGAAGACAGATCACAGCCCGGCCGCGGCGGAATGGCCCAGACGTGACCGGGGCTCGGCCTGACACCGCCTGGGGCCAAATGGAGCACGTAAATCTCAAACTCCCGAGTTTCCTAGCCTCCATAGCACGCCAAAAACTGGGGGTCTTCATGGTCTTTGGGAGCTTTTATGTGCTATTTTCTGATTGCATATAGACAACATAGCCGGCCTGGTTGAATTACCCCCGTTTTTAGAACTGGGCTAATCAGAAAACAGCCGAAGACCACCAAACCCCCAGTTCTATAAGCCTGCTACGGAGGCTAATCAGAAAACAGCCGAAGACCACCAAACCCCCAGTTCTATAAGCCTGCTACGGAGGCTACAAATGGCCCACATAAATCTCTAACAGCCGCGTCTCACGCTCAGAAATCGACTAATTCTGTTTACAGGGTCGCATTAAAAGGCTGGAAATGGCTTCTGTAGCAATAAAAGTAGTGAGGTGATAATGACGGTGTTAGCTAGAGGATCAATTCTGTCTAATGTGGCTGAGAGGCTGGGGAAAGTGTTCGGACATGTACAGCAGTGATGGGCATAAATGTGCTGTCATTAGGGGTCATCAAGACAGCATTGAAGGGCGATCAGCACGGCTTAGCCTCGCACCAGGATCCACAGCAGGTTACTACAGTTTGTAGGTGAGAGGCTGTGAGAAGTGTTCGGACATGGCGGACTGATGTACAGCAGTGATGGACATAAATGTGCTGTCATTAGGGGTCATCAGGACAGCATTGAAGGGCGATCAGCACAGATGTACAGCTTCTAGCCTCGCACCAGGCGCCACAGCAGGCTGCAGTAGCTAGGAGAAGTGTTCGGACATGGCGAACTGATGTACAGCAGTGATGGACAAAAATGTGCTGTCATTAGGGGTCATCAGGACAGCATTGAAGGGCGATCGGCACGGCTTAGCTTCGCACCAGGCTCCAAAGCAGGTGTATCAGGACAGCACTGAAAGGCGTTCAGCACCTGTTGTGCAGCTAGGGGGATAATCTCATGTCAGGCTTCATACCAGGCAGCTCTTGGCCCGTAGAGATGTACAGAACCCGTTACGAGGCTACACTCCAATTTATGTCTAGGCTGAGAGGCCTGTTAGCGGCTAGGGTGCTGACAGTATCGCCCATCACCTTGCGTAATGACGCGGCTCATGGTAACATATTGCAACCCGTGTAAAATGAAGTCTCGGGCCGGGTTGATGCAGGGAGCCTGCATGGAGCCTGGTAGTGCGAGGCTATCTTCCGAACCCTGAGAAGCCTGGTGGAGCTTACAGTAGAGGCTAGAGTGCTGACAGTATCGCCCATCACCTTGCGTAATGGCGCGGCTCATGGTAACATATTGCAACCCGTGTAAAATGAAGTCTCGGCCCGGGTTGACGCATGGAACCTGGTAGTGCGAGACTATAGCGTTCCCATCATGCCTGGTACGAGGCTACCCTCCTGTTTAGCCTGCTGCGAAGCCTGCTAGAGGCCACAGTGTGCCTAGCCTCTACCAGGCTTGGGGAGGCGGCTGGAAAGAGTAGAAATCGGCCAAATCCACCCCGGGGTGCGGCGAACTGTTCTCTCAACGGACAAACTCCCTTGGCATGTTATCTCTCTATTTGGCTGATTTCTACTCTTTCCAGCCGCCTCCCCAAGCCTGGTAGAGGCTACAGTGTGCCCATCACCTTTGTGTAATGGCGCGGCTCATGGTAACATATTGCAACCCGTGTAAAATGAAGTCTCGGGCCGGGTGACGAATGGAAGCGTTCCGCCGAGCGGTAACCTCTGCAGCCGGATCGATACAGGAGTAATGTCGGGGCCAACCAACCCCGGAGCACCGATGTTCAGCCAGGCAACAGCTTGGAGTCTCGCTAGCCTCTACCAGGCTTCGGGAGGCGGCTGGGAAGAGTAGAAATGGCCAAATAGAGAGATAGCATGCCAGGAGAGTTGATTTGTAAGAGTACTGTTTGTCACACCGAAGTCTGCGTATGAGGCTATCAGCGATCCTGTCAGGCGGTGAGTTGTTGTGACATCTCTGGGGTTTCTGCCGTCCGACACTATGATGACCCTGACATGACAGGTCCAGACCGGACAGAGCAGACATTCTCTATTCATAGCCTGAGCACAACCCGGCCCGGAGGCAGCACGAGTAGACTTACGGAGAATCAACGGGAAATGGAGCTGAGATGTCAACTCTCATATCTCCAAGCAGATCCTAGGGTGGCAAAAGGCAGTGTCACATTTGAGTGGATCTACTCTTCCAAGTCGCCTCCCGAAGCCTGGTAGAGGCTAGCTAGACTCCAAGCTGTTGCCAGGCTGAAGACCGGAGGCCAAATATCTGTAGATCTACGCTAACATCCATCACAATCACTGTCACACAGCCGGACTGCTCCGGGCCATTCATTTCTGCTGACAACTTAATCTGCGCGGTTAACAATAAGAACATCATCGGAGGCATTCTTGTGTGTTCTTCTATTGCGTAGTTGTAGTGCAGCTTTGGGCTTTCTTCTGGAACCTCTTTTTTTACGCCAGCCCAAGATACCGGTGCAAAAAGAAGAAGACCCTGGCGTAAAAAAAAGATACTAGTACTGAAAAAGAAAGCCCGATAAAAAAGCCAAAAAAAAAAAACACGCCAAAAATAAGACAAAACCCAAACTCTGCTTGGAGACTATGAAGACACCTCATAAAAAATGTCACAAAGAAATATCACATATATGCTATAGACATCACACAAAAAGTCATAGAAATCTGTCAAAGAAATCTTACATATTATAGAAGTCTGACGATATTAAAGAAACAGACGTCACAGAAATCTCAGAAGGGAATCTTACATGTAAGTCTCACACAAAGATTTACAGTCATTATGACATGTATGAATCAGGTTTGAACTGCCATTTAGAAACATAAGAAATTGGACTTATCCAAATTTTCGATGAACTCTAGTCTTTGCAATACTTAAATAACTTACTTGTATCATGAAGACTAGAACAGAAGTGTGTTTGTTGTGTTTTGTTTTGTTGTTGACAATTTGACAGCACGTGTGACCTCTCCTGACCTCTCCTGACCTGACTTTTGACCCCACTTACTGCATGATTTACTACCGGGTGACAGCCGAACTCCAAGCAGATGTTTGGGTGGTGAAATCGTCCGAAAACAGGCCAAACTTAGCTTGGAGAGTAGTGACAGCCTAGCCTCTACCAGGCTTCAGGGGCGGCTGTGAACAGTAGGAATTGTCCAAATAGACGGATAACATGCCAGGGGACTTCAGTTTGAAAACTACAGAGCAAGAATTTGCACCTCCTTTATATTTATTGTTTATTGCAAATTCATGCCCGAGGGCTTATTGAAAACAGACATTGACAAAAAAAATGTGGTGATATAAAACTATTTGCTAACATGAAGTTCTACGTGTACGATATACTTATCAAACCTACTATCTCTACTTAAATCTAATAACGTTGGTATACATACAGGATAAACAGTAGATATGCAATATTATATATACTCAGAGCTGGTAGAGACAAGGACATTATATAGAGTCCTTGATAGAGACTACTGACTTCTAGTCGCTACTAGACTTCATGTGTTGTTGCAAAATTAGTGGAAAACAGCCGAATATCTTTAACAATTTTTAAAAGGATATATATTAACCACAAGTTACAGCCGATTGTTGAATCTGTACTCAATAGACCACCTAAGTCCTCTGATAAAAATAACCCCATAGTTTCGCCAATGTTTAGTCGGAACTGGAAATAAATATAGTACAGTACCTAAACCTCCTGTCGGCTAACAGTCGACTAGTCGGGGGAACTTGCTGTCCTGTTGTGCAACAGACGGTTGTTGTGGAGTCCTCACTTTAGCCTCTACCAGGCTTGAGGGCACGGCTGGAATTATAGTAGAAATCGGCCCGAAATAGAGAGATAACACGCCGAGGGAGTTTAGCCATCCAGTTTACA
>NW_017804146.1:0-2840 GCF_001625305.1 Branchiostoma belcheri | reverse complement strand
CCGGCAAACTGTAAACTGGATGGCTAAACTCCCTCGGCGTGTTATCTCTCTATTTCGGGCCGATTTCTACTATAATTCCAGCCGTGCCCTCAAGCCTGGTAGAGGCTACATATGGTTCACGGAATCATTATTTTGTTACTAGAGAAACTTCAATGGTCCTATCCATTCCTTTAAGTACGTGGTGGAGGACATCACTATGATGTTGAAGAGCAGTAGTAGAAGAGCAGTGCTTCCAGCACAGGCCAGCACGAGTTTAGGATCAAGCTGTTGCCACCCGACAGGGATGCCAGGGACAACATAGGCTGTACATCCAGCTGTGTTCTGGACATCCCATCCTTGTCAATGTGAGGTAAGTTAATAGGACAGTAGCATTTTTGGTGTATGCTAAACTTCTATTCCTAGAATTAGAGCTTTAGAGCATTATAGTTAAACCAATCACATAAACCAATTGCTGGTACTGAAGCTTTCTTCCCCGAATCCCGACTGTATATGCTAGTATATATAGTCACATATTGTGTTGAAACACAAGTTGGCACCATATGTTGGCCCGTATTTGCATATTACCCATGCTGTACGTTTACCAGCATGGAATTACACAAGAACACTTCAGCCTGTTGGATTTCACGTCAGGTAATGACTTCTTAGATAACACTCAAGGCACTCAAAATGAGTGTACACTGTACAGATACACCACAGCTTGAGTTGTACATTTTTAATGTGAAAAATGTTGATATTGTACAATATGGAAAGGAAAGTATGAACTTTGGCTTTTGGGTTCCATTTTCAAACATGGATAGATAATAAAAAGCAGGCCATTTTGGAAGATAGCAGGGGGCAAAAAAACGCCAAAAGAACTGAAACCAGCAATGTGGAAAAAGTCTGCCCATAACATTTTTTTGAGTCAGAGGTTGTCATGTGGGCCTGTAGTTTACTGAACATAGATAAATGGCTGATTAGCAATGTTAACAACACGGTAAATGATGTTGGTTGTGAAAATAACGACTGTACTGTCCATACAAGAACAACATATTTCACTGCACTGCGGCACACTGCTTTATCCTCTCTAACTTCAGTGTACGTATGGCGTAGTACAGTGCACCACTCACTCAGAAAGACTTAGAGATTATATGGAGATCATGTACTGGTAAAAAAAAGGGTACAAGAAAATGTTACTAATACAGTGTCATGTGTGAAAATGGACCTTAATGTTGACAGAAGAAAGTTACAATAATGTCAGAACTTGTTTTCGCACTTCCTACTTTTATTTCAATTAACTCCAATTGGTTAATGTCATTGCAGAGGGAACACCCCTGCCCCAGGCCCACCTGGAATACAAGGCATCGAAGAGTGAAAAATTGAGATGCGCTACGGCTCCTGCAAGCTTAGGCAAAGCAGGCCAATGCCATTACCTTCCAGAACTATCTGAACAAAGACAAAATGCTTCAGGCTCAGACACTGATCAAAGACTTGAAAGAAATGGTCAGTAGGTTCACATTCTTGTACACAGCAAATCTCTTAATTTTTTTTCAAAAACAAGTAATGACTAATTTGAAGAATTAAATTCACGAAAAGACAGTCAACACAGATCATGGACGTTGGACAATTTTCGATATCACTGGTGAAAAAATTAGGTTCTTTCTCGTAAACATTGCAGCAACCTATTGGGACAGTCAGGGCTTCTTCCAGTAGATCTAAGACAACTTGATAAAGATATGACAATGTTGGTATCGTGGGTGATTTCAACACCAACGCGGGAATAGATTGGGCTGGAAAAAGTGCTAAAATATATTGTTTAAAACGTACCTCACCTTTTTGATTCAGGACTACATATCGATTAACATCACGAAGCAAACGGAGCGTGGGTTATTCAATATTGGTCGACGTCCATCTTGGTCAAATGTTTACCCAGCTCCTAATCGATACATTTTAACTCTCTGTTAAGAAGAAAGAGTTGCAGGAGTTCATGTCGACAAAGTACGAGGGTCCTTGATGTGCAGAAGTGCCTGATCGGATAAGCCGTGTAATATTGGTCCCAGTCCTAATATTTACAGTCCAGCATCACAGATCACATCTGAAAACAGATTGAGTTTGATTAACTTTTGATTAAGTTTGAAAGAGAGCTTCTAAAGGAAAATACGGTAATGCACTTAAAGTATTATAGACAATCTATCAGAGGACTGTCAGATGTCTGGCTTATTCGAAACAGAAGACGGCAGAAATAGAATAGTTAACGGAAACAATAAGTATTTTGGCGAGAGATAAAATCATGTAATTAGTGGCAGGACTCCTGACCCCGTGTAACCTAGAGGTCATTCGGGAGATCAGAGCCACATCATTGCAGCACGGCTCCCTTCAACAGCCTGTAAGTCTTCCTACAACGCTTGAAAGTTTACAGAGGTTGCCTGTGCAGAACGGCATCGCACGTAGGGATGTATGGAAGTTTGTGTGATTCGAACACAAGTTACGATTGGGTGTATCGACACTCTAACAGAAAACTCTTATAGCAGGAATCATGCCATTAATTAGACGGCAAAGAACTAGGTACTAAATATATAAGAACAACCGCGAGTCGTTTACTAGGGACCCAGTTGCCATTCAAAAGTGGTCTCCGCCAGATAAAGATGCTGAATGGAACTTCATGCTAGACGATGATGAAATCATATTGTCAACAGGTAAATGCAGGAAGTAACAAGAAATGGACCAAGAAGTAGTTTTTAAGGCAAGACTGACTGGTGTTCCTTTTTACACGCTTAATAAAATGTCAAGATGTTGGAACTTTCAAGAGAAAGTCATACAGATTGTACAGTTAGAAAAGTTAACTTAAGCTAATTTAAAAGTAG
>NW_017804145.1:34448-38398 GCF_001625305.1 Branchiostoma belcheri | reverse complement strand
GAAACAGAAGCCAAGCTAGCAAGTTAACGAGAACCTTGTAAGTTTTAAACAGAATGCCATCATTCGTTTCACTTGTCAGTGTATTCTCTTTCATCATTCTTGATAGATTATCGTGTACTGTGAATGTCTTGAAATCTCATATTCCGTCTTCTCCAAGGTACCATTGCGCCACAAAACTGTGCCGACCTGTCGGCCATGGGAATCCAGACCAGCGGTACCTATCATGTCGGCCACCCTCAGCCATTCCAAGTCTCCTGTGACATGGACACTGATGGCGGTGGGTGGACGGTCATACAGCGGCGCCAGGACGGGTCGGTGCCGTTCGACAACACCTGGGACGTGTACGTGCAGGGATTCGGTGACGTAAGCGAAGAACTATGGATAGGGCTTGAACACTTACACAGTCTGACGTCACAGCAGCAGCACGAGCTGTATGTGTACTTGGAAGACTGGGAAGGTAACTCTAAGTTCGCGCGGTACAGCACGTTTTCTGTGGGAGATTCAACCAGTAAATACACGGTTACAATCAGCGGCTTCACCGGGGATGTGACTGACGATTTGACCCCGGCAGAAGCACGTCGCAGCATCAATGGTAACATGTTTTCAACAAAAGATCACGATAACGACGCAAACTCCGCCAACTGTGCAGTGTCATTCGGCCCATCAGGGTGGTGGTTTCCGGAGAGTTGTGGTCAGGCCTTGTTAAACGGACAGTATCTGACCGGATGTAACCCTTACTGTCCCTGGGCCCAGGGGATTGTGTGGGAACACTGGCATGCAAATGGCATGAAATACTCACTGAAGAAAACAGTCATGATGATCAGGCCGAGCGGTTTTCCAGGTAAGTACTGGTACAAGATGTAAGAAGTCTCGATATCTGCATTTTTATTTATTTTGTTATTCTGTCACAATGAATATAATGGAGAGCGAAGTATGATGATTGTCATGCATGTGTGTATTGGCATGGTTTTCCTTACACCCACCCCCCCCCCTCCCCCCAGCATCTCCGTTTAACACATGTCAGAATGGAGGAACCATGGCTGAAGGAACACCAGGAACTGGAGTCTATACCTGTACCTGTCCAGCAGACTGGGAGTGGGCGTTCTGTGAACAAGCCGGTTGGTAACAAACTAAATTAGTACGTAGTCACTAGGTCCAGAGGGGAAATAATTAATAAGCTTCAAATCACCCATCCTATACAATGAAATCCTTTGGCTCTTGCTATTTAGGTCAGTTTGGGATTTTGTAAGATTTTCGTCGTCAAGTAATTTATGGGTACAGAATTCTGATAAATTTCGATTCTCAGAGACACTTCAAAAATTACTAGGAACAACAAAATGAATGAATCGACATAATCCATCTTCAGAATGCATTGCCATTGAAGCCAAAGCCCTTTGGTCTTGTGTTTCAGCCATCGATGATTGCGCCTCCAGCCCATGTACCCACGGGACGTGTGTGGATGGACTAAACTCTTACAGCTGTAACTGTGAGGCAGGATGGGAAGGAGTCAACTGTGAGACAGGTAAGAAAACCTTCACCGATTAACTCCTATATATGTTATGTTATATGTTTATATAGCCATGGTTATATATACAGGTTCAATTCACATTGTCCTGATATTCAAGCCTTTTTGAATTGACACAACTGTACAAAAATATCGGCATCCTTTTCCTTTTGTTTCAGGCATTAATGAGTGCTCGTCCAGCCCATGTACCCACGGGACGTGCATAGATGGCCTCAACTCTTACACCTGTACCTGTGAGGCAGGATGGACAGGAGACAACTGTGCGACAGGTAAGGAAATCTTCATTGATAAATTCCTATCTCTTTATATTTATATAGCCAGGGTTATATAAACAGGGTAAGTACAAATTACACGCTTCTTTATCAATATTGTTAGTAAATAAGTCCAATTCATATTTTATCATGAAAGTTAATCTGTGTTGGTAGTTACACGAAGTTAAAACTTTTGGTCCAACACAAAAAAACTTCTCTCACCTAGAGCTTTCGACCAGTCACCCTGGTCTTCCGCAGTAGTATTCATATTGTTCTGACATTCAAGTCTGTTTGAATTGACATACAACAACTGTACAAACATATCGGCATCCTTTTCCTTTTTTTTCAGACATTGATGAATGCTTGTCCAGCCCATGTACCCACGGGATGTGTGTGGATGGAGTCAACTCTTACAGCTGTAACTGTGAGGCAGGATGGACTGGGGACAACTGTGATACAGGTAAGAAAACCTTCATCGATAAACTCCTGTTCAACCACACAAGTGTTTCAAAAAGAAATTGCCACAGACTAATTGCCCTATACACTTTCCTTCGATAGAATTAAGAGTAAAAAAAATTGTTGAGAGTTGTGAGAAAACAACACTTGTTCAGTGTGCCTGTGTTTTTTCCCTCATCTTCAGATATCGACGAATGTAGCTCCAACAATGGACGTGGTCCGTGTGAACAACTTTGTACCAGCACACCTGGCAGCTTCACTTGCTCCTGTAATGATGGTTATGTCCTGAACCAGGATGGGCTTCATTGTGACGGTAAGTTTCAAAACAGGCAGCTGAAAATAGAAGTGTGTGTATGTGTGTGTGTGTGTGTGTGTGTGTGTGTGTGTATGTGTGTGTGTGTGTGTGTGCGTTCGTGTGTGTCTGTGCGTGTGTGTCTGTTCTGCTGACATACTCTATCTGAGGATTAAGCTCATAAAATGATTTGTGTTATCATCTAACTAACAGACAACTTGCTTGGTGCGTTACAGACATAGACGAGTGCACTGAAGGTGCCGACAACTGTGACACCCAGGCTACATGTACCAACACTGTGGGGTCCCACAACTGTACCTGCAATACAGGATACACTGGGGATGGGGTGGTGTGTGCAGGTATGGTTTACTTCTGTTTCAACTCAACTCCTATAAATTATTTTCATTCCTTTTTACGATATACAATATTCATCTGTTATTTACAGACATAGACGAGTGCACTACCGATACCGACAACTGCAACACCCAGGCTACATGTACCAACACTGACGGGTCCTTCATCTGTACCTGTAATAAAGGATACGCTGGGAATGGAGTTACGTGTGCAGGTATGATAGTGATGCGATTCTACAAACATTTTAAAATATGTCATAGAACATCACAAATATATAGCTGTATCATATATATATATATTACATAAAAATCTTTTTGTGTTGAGGTTGTTCATGACTTAAATCTTACAGTCCTGTGTCAGTTGCATTTTACATAAGTCATTTGTCAAGATATATCTTTGATTCATGATTATTCAAATATATCTCCAACTTTACAGATGTAGATGAATGCTACACCAATGCTGATAACTGCCACATCCACGCAACCTGCTCCAACATGGAAGGGTCCTTCAACTGTTCGTGTAATCCAGGTTACCAGGGGAATGGTACATGGTGTACAGGTTAGTCGTTAGACCTCTGCTTCATTATCTATAGCCTAGTACCTAGTCAAATGATAAATATAGAAATATGCCTACTGGATCAATTATTTAGGTCTGCATACGATTCATTTTAATAAATTACTGTTAATATACATGCTACCCCAGAGTAGAGCATTAAATTTTCTGATATTGTCTGTTAAGCACCAACCCAGCATATTTTCAACTATGTTCTGTATCGTATTCCAGAACCAAATGTACCTGGTGTACCAGTGCTATGGATCATCGTGGGTGTTGTGGCAGGTGTCGTTGCCATCGGTGCAGTTGGAGCGGTCGTTTTTTGCTGCAGGTACGTGCTGTACAATACGTCTGAACTCTCGTAGAACTCGACAATTTTGCATTGAGCTAACGTTAAGCTCAACCGTATCTATTGGAATTATCACAATGTTTTCTCTGCTGTAGTTTTTAGCTTCCAAAGCAAACCCCCTCCCCACGGCAAAGCGGATCAGATTTATACGCCAAAAATCAGTTACTCAAG
>NW_017804145.1:0-34428 GCF_001625305.1 Branchiostoma belcheri | reverse complement strand
CCTGCAGATTAAACCTGCATTTCCCCTCTGGTCTCTCAGTCACTGACGAAAGCTAGTGGATACTAGCTGAAACGTCTGACGTTTTCAAAATCATATCCAGTTGCTTGAGTAACTGATTTTTGGCGTATCGTATTACCTGGATGTCTAACCTTCAACGACGGATCAGATTTATATGGCACGAGGATTTGCCATACACCAAATCATTAAATTATTGAAAATGAATTATTATAACAGTTCCTTTATATGATTAGTCTATCTGTTGTGGTGGGCCAAATACTAACGGAAAGGCTATACATGTTGACAAATAACTTGTACTTGCAGAAGAAAGAATAAAAACGTTCCCAAACAAAGAGACGTACCACTGAAAGACATCGCTGATCAGCCAGTGGCAGGTGGTGCTACAAATGAGGCATTTGATCCAGAAAATGACAGGGATACATCTGTAAGCATTTTCTCGTCCTAGGATATTATAGCTGTGTGATTTCAATTACACTTGCCTTTTTAATCTAATCTTTTGAATCAGGCTAGCTACTTTTTCACTCATCAATAAAGATGCATATCTATGTTCATGACCCATTCTGTACTGAATTACACATTTTCTCCTCAGGTATTTGGGCTATCAAACCTCACCACAGTTGAAGACGTACAGAGGTTTCTAATCGACAATGACCTCCAAGAGTGTGCAAGAGCATTTAGGGGTATGGGTAGCATTGTTATGATATCAGCTATATGTCTCCAAATTGACAAGTAAAACAAAATATAAAACGCAGAATTTATAGAAGTATTTCTTGTTTGGTAATGTGACAACGTCGTAAGAGATTTAGTGAGGTATATTGAACATCCATAATATATATAAGAGTTGCTGACAGGATACATAATAATGCAATTTTGGTGAATCTGCCAATATTGACTTCTATGTATGTTTGGTTTACAGAGAACGGCGTAGACGGAAAGGCACTGCGCCATCTTGATGACGCAATGATGAAGGACCTTGTTCCTATGATTGGACCCAGAGCACGACTTAAAGCTGTGCTACAGGAACTCAAAAGTTCAGAAATACTACAGGTATGCTTTGCTATTGTTTCTTTGTTTGCTTTCCTGTTTTCATTCTCATTTACATCACTTCTCCCACACAAGCTGCAACGTCTGGTTTGCGGTTACAGGCTTCGTCGGATTCACCGATCTCGACCCTGAACTTTTGGGAAATCCCTCGGTCCAGTCTAAAGCTGGGCAGACGGCTGGGTAGGGGCCAGTTCGGGGAGGTTCGTCTCGGAGAAATCCGTAACCGACGAGTGACAACCACTGTGGCTGTCAAGACTTTAAGAGGTATGTAAAATCAACCGGTCTTTACAATGCCTTCTTGTCCAGTCAAATCATTTGTCAAGTGGTAACTAACATCTGATTTTCTCACAAATACACTTTCTTTGCAAAGTTAACAAGTTGCCTTTAGGATCATTGTTTTGGGTTTTGAACATTCTGTACAGTCAGAAATATCTATCTAAAAGTATGTAGCTACCTGATATTTTGTTGATGCCATCATTATTTACAGAACATACTGTTTGAATTTGTTAGACTCTGCATCTGATAGTGACAAGAAAGACCTGCTGGGTGAGCTGGAGATCCTGGTGACTGTAGGTCGTCATGACAACATCATCTCTCTGGTTGGAGCGTGCACAAAAGGGGGTAGGTATTATTACAGTATTCTCAAGTTGTGTATCATACTTAGTTTCACTTTAATCAAAGTCTCATTATTTCGTATGTAATAGCTATTAGCTGTTGACTAATACAGACATAGATACTCGATCAAAAGATATCCATGGTCTTCTGATAAATCCGTATTTTCATCCATATTTTAGGACCTTTGATGATAGTTGTTGAGTACGCCCCTAATGGCTGCCTGAAGGCCTGGCTGAAGACTAACTCTGTTGAGGCCAACTCGGAGTACCAAAATCAGCCTGTTCCGGTTCTTGACCTTGAACAGCTCATCCAGTTCGGCATCAATGTAGCAGCTGGAATGAGCCACCTTGCAGCCGTGCAGGTAACGTATCCAAACAGTCATACTGTTTTTTGTAATGAAAAATTGTAATATTTATTTTTTACAGCCCTACTAGTCTTTTATTGAATGCAATGGAATCCGTTGATCCTTTGTTTATAATTTATTCATTAATTTACTTTTCCTTTGCGTGTTCTATGTCCTCTCATATGTATTGTTTTCTATGTCGGTGGCGACCCAAAAATACGTTATACACTTGAGTGTGCCGTCATCACCATGTCTTGTCAAATGTCACATTTAAAAAACACTCATTGTACTCACTTGGTAGTCAGAAGACATCGTAACTGTCATGAATGGCTTTGCTTGGCAAACATGATAATGATTGATAACGTCACACGTTGAAAGCATATGTCCTTCATGCAACTTTTTATGATAGGAACACCTGAGTGATAATACAAAACTTTATGTGATTTAATCAACCCTGTGTTACGAAATCCTCACCACAGTGTGTCCACCGCGACCTTGCAGCAAGGAACATCCTACTTGGAAAGAACCTGGTGGCCAAGGTGTCTGATTTTGGACTGTCCAGGGACATTTATGAAAGTGAAGAATACGTGAAGACTACACAGGTAATTATAAGGGCTTTGGGTGATGTAGCTCCCTTCAAGTATTACAATCTTTGACTAGACATAAGTACTAGTGTTCTACAACTTCATGTGATGATTGAATTACATGGTATTGTTATGATGGTGGTATTGTTATCTCAGACCAAGCTCCCGTTGCGGTGGATGGCCTATGAGTCACTATTCTACAATGTGTACACAACTCAGAGTGACGTGTGAGTATAAGGATTATTTTACCACTTATAATAACCATCTCTTAGTTTTTGGAATGTACTAGAAATTATGCTGATTAACATATATTATTTTGCGTGACAGCTATTTTAGACATGTACAAAAAATATCACTTTCAACCAACTATATTCAATTATGCTTGGAAATTTCATAATTCAAAATTTTGTGAGAGTGTGCAAGTATGGAAGGCTAAGAGTTTTCTAACTTGTTTTGTATTCTGTAGATGGTCGTTTGGTGTTCTTCTGTGGGAGATTATGACCATGGGTATGCATATTTTATATTTTTGATATCAATATGAAATCTTTAGATCACAACTTTGTGTTGGATTTTAACTAACACATGACATATTTCTCCTTTCGTGTAGGGAGTCTGCCATACGAAGGAATGAAGGGTAAACAGATGATGGACATGATCAAAGATGGCGGCCGGCTGGAGAAGCCGCTGTACTGCCCAGATGAACTGTAAATATGTCTTAAGCAACATCTCAAATAAGATGTGTTGGTATTACTAAGACAAATTCTACCACTTGTATCACCGAGTATTGCTAAACATGAACAACTTTTTCTTTGTAAACAAAACACTTCACAAATACACCTGCACAGCTTCGCCTTGATGGAAGACTGCTGGACGACTCTGCCGGAAGACAGGCCGACCTTCCCTCAACTGAAAACCAACCTGGACACGATCATTCAAGCACACAAGGTAACAGTCTGTTTATATATATCTGTGCTCTGCGAGTCGTATTATGCCTGCTTCTTTCCATTCTTAAAGGAGATGAAGCTTCGACATGTTGACCTTCTTTTCGACATATCCACACTTGCTTGGATGCCACCCGTGTCACATCTAGTCTAACATATATATCAATAGTATCTGAAACTAACATATATATTTCTATGCTGCACTTTGTTCTGTTCATATGCACTAAACTACCTCTTTTTGTTCTCGTCAGCCGTACGATTCACTACTTCATGAATAAGAATGAAGTCGAAACCAAGAAACCATGCTGCGGTCAACACTTGTGTGGTCAACAGATGTATTTGCTTGGATGTCAACTTTCACATCTAGTTTATATTCCTTCGAAGTTTGAATATTTTATCATACATAACAGGAGTAACATAACAATTGCTAATGAAACACATACGTGGAGTTTTATATCAAATTTCTTCCACACTCCTTGGAAAATAACTACCAGATTTTGGTATTTTTATGCTTTGACTGCGTATGTAGAATATAGGTGTGCCCTGCATTGGATTGACAATTTTGAAGAGCCTTGATCATAATACATTCATAGTACGACTACAAATTTATGTATATTTAATTATATTGTAAATGTACTTTGGTAGGATTTTGTTTCGCAAGTAAGTCGTTAATGAGTACTGTATTTTCTGCACGTCCAATATTTCCATATCTAATGAACTTCAGGCCGTGGATGAGGTTTCTTCCTAAATTGATATACATGCATTAAGCGAATTCTATATAGCTGCATACTTGATTTTGTACTACTGTCTTGTATGTTGCTAATGGGGGTTTAATAAAACACCTAAAGCACCTATTGTTTGTTAAATGTCTTGTTTGAATAAATCTTAAGTGTTGTGTGATACACGCGCTCATATAATAGAGATACCGACTCTGGCTGGGGTGACATTGTGCGACAAACGAATCAATATGTATGTTTGCAAGCAAGTTATAATGTCCACGAGTAGAGATTGTACTCAATACATCTATCTACTAGAATATCCAAGAAATGTACAATGTATATGCAATGCTATTTTTGGTGGTAATATTTTCTGTATCCAAGTTGATATTTTCTGCGAAATAATGCCCATACACATTGCTGCTCAGAAAGCACGTCAAAATAAATTACGTTATTGGTGCCCTTAGCTTGGTAAAGTAAAATTACACAGTAAACACTTTTACACGTACACGATTTGCTTAGAATGCGCCGAAGCTCACAACAATATAATTTCTCCATTCACCGGTACCCGCTTCTTTTGTTTTCTGACTTGAAAACAAGATCACACCATTTTGGTCATATGCCAATCATAATATACTCATATATAAGTACCCAAACAGTTCAAAATTTTTTCTTGTTACATTGCAATGTTAATTGTTTGAAATGCTAACTAGCTTAGTACGTATACATGTATAGTTGATTTTGTGACTCCATTTGGGTGTATTTTCTTTTTTTTATATTTCCCGCCCTCTCCATATATGGAGTATTGGGGCCCATGGTGCTTACTCATGTCAAAGTGGGTGATTGTGTTAATATTTGACGAAGTTCACCTCGTCACTGTTTGCTCTGTGTCGAAGCGCACGCGCACCACACGGACCACAGAAGGAAGTTAGTCCAAAGTTAGGGGAACAGCGCAACAAAACTTCCTCCATGTATTTAACCTGGTATTTTTCGGCGGATAGATGTAATCTTGGCTCCTGAAATCACCATGGGAAGGTCATGTGGAGTAAATGACCTCAAACTTCACCGATGCCTAAAAGGAGCAGTTTTCATGTTGTTGATCATTACTGCATTCACAGAGATTTCAGCAGGTGAGTGGAAAGCGTAATTGACACAGAATTACACGCACGTATCTTTGATTCATGTTAAGCCAGAAATTGATATAAATGTGGTGGATGTACTGTACGGGTAGAATGCTGTTGCAGAGATACACTTAGCTTTACACTTCCCTTTATTTCGCTATCTGCCTTAGGGCAGCGTAATTATAAGGTTGTAGGATTTAAGATCACCCTCCATTCAGATGAAAAGAAAAGCCTGATCGATGAGGGTGCCCGAATGGGAAAAATCACAATAACATGATTTATCACACACCTTTCAACATGTCACCGTACACGTATTTGTCCATTTGTCAACCAATCAATCTATCAATCCATACAAAATATGAAGAGACACGTTTTAGTATAGTATTATATTCATTACAAAAAATGTATCACTGTTGAGCATTAACTGCAGGGATACAGGTAACACTAATAGCATACTGAAACAAGTTCCATTCAGATTTCACAGACCTGTTTGACCTCCATGAAAGCAAAGCCTTGGCTGCCCATGATGACGAGCTGATCCCCGGGATCACTCCTGAAGAATGTGCCCAGAAGTGTCTGGAAGGAACCACTGCTGTACCGGAGGGGGAGTGTTTGTCGTTTGACTACAGGAAGGTTTCGGGAGGGAGATGTCAGCTGAGTAGAGATAACAAGGACACAGCTGGGCTGACACTCGATTCTCACAGTCAGTACGACCATTACGAGATGAAAGGTCAGAGAGTGCATTGTCAACATAACAATGAGAGCTATATCAAAGTTTGACATCAAATATATGTGCATGGAAGGATATTTAACATCACTACATGTTTGATGGTCATGTTTGACGTGAAATTAATGTTGGTCCGCAATGTGTAAAGGCAGCGGCTTCGAACATTACATATTACTGGTGGATCCTATCTTTGCTCGGTATGGTCATAATACACAGGAAATACTTCAAAGCGTTTTGGTAAATAAAACTAATAATCGCATCACAATATATGTATATCATTTATTACGCAATTGTGTTATTTTTTTTTTACTAATTCAAACGCCTATGTGTTGCAGATATAGTCGGTTTCTTCGCAGAACACGCTGATCAGACCCTAGGCGCCCATGACGACGTTATTGTCCGCCCTGCGACTGTGAATCCCCGGACATGCGCACTGCGGTGTCTGCTGGGAGAAGGGAGCCTCTTAGTTGGGTCTTGTCTGTCCTTTGACCTGGACAGTCGGCCGAACAGATGCATGTTGAGTAGAGACAACCAGAACACAGCCGGACAACCACTGGATCCCAACACAAGATTTGATCACTACCAACGGAACGGTAGGTTCAACTTATCTAATATAGTATAAGCTTAAGTATAAGTATGTATAAGTATAATATTAAAGGTAAAACCACCGATGAAGCTTGGACATCCAAATAATAAAGTACTAATATCCGCCACCCAGACGTATTAGATACTGTCTGCCAAATTGATACTGTCCAAGTTGATACTGTCTTTGTACCCACCAAAGATCTGCTTGGAGATTAATGAATTACACCACTGGTGAAAAGTAGAGGATGCTACTTCAAATGGCTGATAGTTTTCAAAATCTATACATGATGCTTGAGTCACTGTTTGATTGTACATATCACTAAACCTTCTTCTTTTGGACCACAGAATTCTGTATTCCCGACCCCTGCGTTCATCTCCACCAATGGTGCACGAACCAAGCAAACGGCTTCACCTGTACATGTGATCCGGGCTGGGAGGGAGACTCTTGTGACACGTACACAGGTATGCAGCTGTTCACATAATGTATCATGAAACAGTAGCCAAGGCATGTTAACGAGAACCTTGTGAATTTTGAACAGAATGTCATCATTTGTTTCACATTTTAACTTTGATTCCACACTTTTTATGTATTCTGGAACCTAAAATTTAATGCTATACTATCAATGCATTGCCTTACATTCTTATTGATAGATTATCGTGTGCTATGACTGTCTTAAAAATCATATTACATCTTCCCCAGGTACCATTACGCCACAGAACTGTGCCGATCTGTCAGCCATGGGAGTCCAGACCAGCGGTACCTATTATGTCGGCCACCCTAATCCATTCCAAGTCTCCTGTGACATGGACACTGCTGGCGGTGGGTGGACGGTCATACAGCGGCGCCAGGACGGGACGGTGCCGTTCGACAACACCTGGGACGTGTACGTGCAGGGGTTCGGTGACGTAAATGGAGAGTTATGGTTAGGACTTGAACACTTACACACCATCACCACACCGACACAGAACGAACTGTACGTGTATTTGGAAGACTGGGAGGGAAACTCGCGCCACGCTCGTTACAGCACGTTTTCTGTGGGAGATTCTACCAGCGACTACCAAGCAACACTGAGTGGGTACATGTCAGCAGATAGCGATGTAGATGACGACCTGACTGCGACTAGTAACAATGGACGCCACAGCATCAACAGTAGAGGGTTTGCTACAACAGACCACGGTGGTTTCAGTAGCTGTGCAGTTGACTTTGGACAAGGTGGTTGGTGGTATCCCACAAGTTGTGGCCTGGCCTTGTTGAACGGACGGTACTTCACGACGTGCTCCACTACATCTTCCTGCACTAGTGCCAACGGTATCGTCTGGAAATCCTGGAAAACTTACAATTATTCTTTGAGGAAAACAACTATGATGATCAGGCCGGGCACTTCACCACGTGAGTGTCAAATTAATTATTCCTATCTACAGGATATCATAAATAGTTATAGATGAAAGGAAACACATAGTGAAAAGTTTTAGAAACATTGGATGCTTCAATTTCAATATGTTTCACTTTTTGTTGATATTCTTATTTCCACAGCCTCTTCCCTAAACACATGTCAGAATGGAGGAACCCTGACGCCAGGCATGTCAGGAAGTGGTATTTACACCTGTACCTGTCCTGCAGGATTCGGAGAGACGTACTGTGATCAGGGTAAGGGACATTCCATTTATACATAACGTGTGGAGAAGGGAAATATTTTTTATATTTCTTGCACTCTTGCCTGGTAGAAAGCTACCCTCCTATGTAGAAGCAATAAGGTAAAAATAAGGCTTCGATAGTTTTATCAAAGCAAAGAAAAGATGGTTCAGTCTATAATTGTTTCGATTTGATGATGAACATTTCATTTTAAGAACTGTCTTTTAGTCATCATCGCAGACTAGTACGGATTATATCTGTATAGAACAATTGCAATATGATTGCCCACATTTTTGTCTTTAGCCTGTACCCCTGGAGAGTTTGGACCCGGCTGTACCAGTAACTGTCACTGTGCAGACGGAAGTTCTGTGTGTGACGTCATGACTGGAGTCTGTAGCAGTGGAGGTTGTGCTGCAGGGTGGGAGGGAGACAGTTGTCAGACAGGTGAGTTCATATTTGTGATATATATGTATAAATGTGATTTACCATAACGGACTTATGAGGCGCTGAAAAAACTAAATATCTATCAACGTTACAGTGTATGCACCGCTACATGACATCGGAGCTGTGTGGAGAGCGCCATCTGACAAACAATGCAGGTTCCTGGAAACTACGCATATAAAGTGGAAGTAACTAGAAACTAGACAGTAACTCTTTGTTCTGTATCCCACTCCAGCTTGTACTGCTGGAACATTTGGGCAGGACTGTACCGGTACCTGTCACTGTCTGAACGGAGATTCCGCCTGTAACATCCAGACTGGAGCCTGTACTGGAGGCTGTGCTGCCGGCTGGAAAGGAAACGACTGTCAGACAGGTGATATATTCTAAACTAGTTTGTTAGTCAACCATACTGTGGTGATGCTTAATGGTAAAAAATTAGGCTGTTCTTTTCATGTTAGCTTTATTGGTGGCAAACGCCTACCTAAAAGTACAGCGCATCGAGCTACTGCAGTGTCAACAGTATCTCGATTGTCACTTTTTTTTCTTTTTCTTAATACCTCAACATCATCAGCACACTTAACATATAGTTATGCTGATTTTAAAACCGTGAAAGATACTCGTGCAAGCTCTGCTAGTCTATTATTTCAGCGAATTTTGATATAACCTTATCCATTTGATTGGAAACCCACGAGTCATTGTGATTGCCTGTTTTAACTACAATTAAATATAAACCACTTAAAAAACGCTCCGTCACAGTTGTGCCAATTTTGCAAAATAGACATCTTTGAATTTTAAAATAGATTTTCCTAAAAAACAAACCGCGCACGCTGAGTTTTTTTTCGGAAATTCTGAATCTGATGAATTTCAGAAAAAAGAAAATAAATAAAATATTAAGTGATACAGACTATCATTTATAACCTCAAACTTGATTTCCTATAGCCTGTGATTCAGGTGAGTTTTCAATTTCCATGTAGCGTGTGAGTCAGGAGAGTTCGGACCCGGCTGTACCGGTACCTGTCACTGTGCTAGTGGAGGTTCTGTGTGTAACATCCAGACTGGAGTCTGCTCTAGTGGAGGGTGTGCGGCTGGGTGGAAGGGGAACGACTGCCAGACAGGTGAGTGCCTTTGTGGTCTTTTCTAATAAGTAATCAACGCATGTGTGTAATAATTAATGATTTTCCTTGTCAATACATCGCCAGTTATCATACCATGTGTAAGTAGCCCAACGGAGTTTGGTTCCTATCGTTATTCATGCTAACTTGCTATATTAAAACCAAATAACCTTTTGTACAGATGTCTGCAAATCATCTCGTTACGTTTCAACTTCAGCTTGCGCAGCCGGTGAGTTCGGACCCGGCTGCACCAGTACCTGTCACTGTGCGAGTGGAGGTTCTGTCTGTAACATCCAGACTGGAGTCTGCTCTAGTGGAGGGTGTGAGGCTGGGTGGAAGGGGAGCAACTGTCAGACAGGTAAAACATTCACGATGCTTCGATTTGCATCATTCGTTTACGTGCTAAGTGCTCATAAATGAATGATTTTGCATCATTCAGTTATGAGCACATAGCACGTTGACAAAACTTAATTTAGCAATCATGACTTCATTTTTTTAATACACTTTTATTCCAGTCTGCGCCGCCGGAGAGTTCGGGCCCGGCTGTACCGGCACCTGTCACTGTGCGAGTGGAGGTTCTGTCTGTAACATCCAGACTGGAGTCTGTTCTAGTGGAGGGTGTGAGGCTGGGTGGAGGGAGAACGACTGTCAAACAGGTAAGAAGCGTTTCCTTGATCTGATAGTTTGAGCGCATTTGACAGTCGAAACCTTCTTGAACAATCAGGTCCTCATTCTATGCTCTTTCTTTCCAGCCTGCACTCCCGGAGAGTTCGGACCCGGCTGTACCGGCACCTGTCACTGTGCGAGTGGAGGTTCTGTGTGTAACATCACGACTGGAGTCTGCTCTAGTGGAGGGTGTGCGGCTGGGTGGAAGGGAAGCAACTGTCAGACAGGTAAAACATTCACGATGCTTCGGTTTGCATCATTCATTTACGTGCTGCTAAGTGCTCATAAATGAATGATGCTTCATTTCGCATCATTCAGTTATGAGCACTGAGCACGTTGACAAAACTTAATTTAGCAATTATGACTTCATTTCTTTAATACACTTTTATTCCAGTCTGCGCCGCCGGAGAGTTCGGGCCCGGCTGTACCGGCACCTGTCACTGTGCGAGTGGAGGTTCTGTGTGTAACATCCAGACTGGAGTTTGCTCTAGTGGAGGGTGTGCGGCTGGGTGGAAGGAGAACGACTGTCAAACAGGTGAGAAGCAGATGATCGGTCTTTGAGTTAGTTTTGACCCAATATACTGACTAATAATACTTATAATATGTTGACGAATTCGGAGATCCCATACCACCATGCATATGAGTTTTTATATTTTCTTTTATTTGTCTCATTGATCAGGGAAAAAGGTCACAATTGCCATAATCTATTCAAATGTATAGTTATAGATTTGTATATGTGCTTACACAAAGAGAATGGGAAGGAATGAATAGTTATAAACTTTTTTTGACGAAGCAAAAATATATGTTCCCTTTTGAGCTCATGAGACATCTTTTCGCGTTGTTGATGGAGCTGGTTTCAGTGGTCGTGAAATCTACAAAGTAACTGGCAATTTCTCAATAACGAAAATAACATCTACGCGTCTACAGTCTGCAGTGCTGGTACATACGGACATGACTGCCAGGAGAATTGTGGATGGTGTGAAACCGGAAGTACTTGTAATGCTGCTACTGGCATCTGTGAGTCAGGGTGTCAACCGCCATGGGATTTGGATATGTGCAAAGAAAGTAAGTGATGACTTCGATTTTCTCAGTAGCTCTTTTGCCTTGTACACGTAAAGCGCATTCATATATATCAAACGAATGTTGCACGTTCTTTAGAACATTTGAGTATAGATATATGCGAACTGTCTTTCTTTTGCTACATTCCAGTTCTTGCCGTGGTAACAGAACATCCTGACGACCTGAGCCTACCTCTCAACCATCCAGCCACCTTCGCATGTGTCAGTCTTGGCGATCCTCTCCCAACCCTCACATGGTATCATAATGACGGCGTGGTTTTAAGTGGAGAAAATATCACAATCACTACCACACAGAACGCTACTACACACACAGTCAGCAGTACCCTGACCATTAACACAGTAAAGCGAGAAGACAATGGACAGTACCATTGCAGGTCCAGGAATGGCACGAATTCAGACGTGTCACAACAAGCAACTTTAGCAGTGCTAGGTACATTCTCATACTTACACTCTATACCTTGTATTTTTTTCATTAAGTGTAATTTGAAATTCATTACATCTTTGTATCATAACTAACAAAGACTAAAACTTCAACTTTCATATTATTTTTTCAGAGCGGCCAGAAGATGTTACAGTCAGTCTAACTTCCCCTAGCTCCACAACACTGCAAGTCGCATGGACAGTTGGGTTTACCGGGAACCTGGACATTAACGCGTCAGAAGTGAGTCACAAACGCAGTGACGAGACGTCGTGGGGTCCATGGGTACCGACAGAATCTACTGGTACAGAAGGAACCCACAAGCTGACAGGCCTGTCGTCTGCAACGAACTACTCGGTAAAGTTCAGGGTAAGAAACTTCCAGGGATGGAGTGATCCCGAAGAAGCAAAGGGGACAACACTAACAGGGAATGCACGTGAGTTTAGAATGTTTCAACTACTCACTATTGCCGTGAAAGTAAATATTTTGGGTTTGGTTTTGTTTAGAATCTTTTAAATTCCACATACTTCCCATGTCATACATTCATTGACAGTATCATGGACGTTGAATGTGTGATCATTGTTGATGGCTAGATTGTTAACAACAAGAATGTCGTTCTTAGTGACTTCTAGATTCACAAATGCAATTATCACTACTTGTCGTCCACCATAAGAAGCCATATCATTGCTTACAAATATTGGATGGACTTCCAATCTCTTAAGGATATGGCAAAATATGATTTGTACATGAGTTAATAATTCCTACTCCTTTCATTGATGAAGACAGTTTAGAGAAATGTATATGCGCTATAGGAATACAATAGCGCACCAAAATACATCCCATGTCATATACCCACACAGCATCTACGTTCTCACTTGGAGCGGTAATCGGAGGAACAATTGGAGGTGTTGTACTGCTGATATGCGTGGTCGCTGCCATCCTTTTTGTCTCGAGGTACGTACCGTACAGTCAGCAATTTTACACACAAAGGAAATAATATACATTCATGAGCAAGTATATTATCTACAGACTCGATGTCACTGACTAAAATGTAGCCGCCTTGAGATAGCATTTTTGAATACATTGTATCAAAAGACTAGTTTCCTCTTAAAAGATTAAGTACATCCAAGTTTATTTACACGGATTAGGTGAAATAGACGTGCTAGCCATCACAAATGAAAAACTTGTTTCTGACAATCTACCGCATGTGTGTCATCGTGATTTATCTTCACTTTCATTGTTGTTTCATGAATACCTGAAAGAAGGAAGAAAGGTCCTAAGCAGACGAATAAAGAAGATCTTGGACTAACAGACATTGGAGATTGTACGGAGCCACACGGCAACGGAACTCTGAATGAAGCATTTGCCACCGAGGATGATGTGCAGAAGGTTGGAAATAACGTCTTTCATATTGTTGGCAGAAATATATCTTCCGCTATGTGCTTATATGCTAGATGTTTACGCAAATGTATCATTTGTGCTAGGATTGCAGACGACTGTCACAACTGAAGACTGTGCGAGACGTCAAGATCTTTCTCGAAGCTCATGATTTGAAAGAGCTCTCTACTTCATTTGAAGGTAAGTAGAGAAGTAATCAATTCAGGTATCTTTCATGCATATTCTTATTACATCGTGATTCTCAACCTGTTATGTACGCAGATGCTAAGTTTGACATGGTCTCTATTAAATATATAGAAAATGACGTTGACGGCAGAGCACTCCGTAGTATGAACGACGCCATTCTGAAGGACCTGATCCCAAAGGCGGGACCTCGAGCAAAACTGACAGCGCTTCTTATGGAGCTGAGGACTCCAGGCAAGCCGGTAAGTAATTTCGTTTATTTATCTTATTTCTGCTTTATTTACCCTGGATGGCCCGACTCCATTTCGTATCACTGGTTTACAGTGGGGCTCTGAAAGACATACATAACAGTATTATTCAACAAATGATGTACAAAATATACACAGACCTAACAAACTATAACGTTAATCCATGCACCGTCCACCATACATTTTGTTCTTAGTATCATCTAGTATCAAAAACATTTGTGACACAAATGAACCACAATACACTTAAGCTTGGATCTCCATTCACAGGTTCACCCAGATGTTCCAACATCTAATCTGAACTACTGGGAAATCCCTCGCGCGAACCTGAAGCTCGGAAAGCGGCTTGGCAGGGGCCAGTTCGGCGAAGTACGGCTTGGAGAAGTTCGGAATCGTGGAGTGACTAAAGCTGTTGCTGTGAAGACACTCAGAGGTTAGATCTTAAACTAAGAGGTCCATTGTATGTGTGTATGTCAATTCCAAGTGAGCGGCTACGAAAGAAGAACGGCAACATGCGTACTTCATCATATTACAACAAATATGTACAGATAGGAAGTCTAGCTTAGATTTCAATTATACAGTGGTAATGCAATCTTTGTCTTTACTAAGTGGCCATGTATACATTTTGCGTTTTATCTTTGAGAACAGACTCAGCATCAGACAGTGACAAAAGAGACCTCCTGGGAGAATTGGACATCTTGGTTACCGTCGGCCAACATGAGAACATCATCTCTCTGGTTGGAGCATGCACAAAAGACGGTAAGATCATCAGACTGTAATTACATTTGGAAAGAATCAAGTAATGTTCCTAGAAATGTTGAGAATTATAATATCGTCTGGACAGCTTTTGGAGAAGATATCTGGTAACTGGAAAATTTATTAGAGTGTCAACCTACTGATAATAAAGTTCTTCATATCAGCAAGCACACGTTGATATTTACAGGCCCTTTAAGTATCGTTGTTGAGTACGCCCCTAACGGATGCCTGAAGGACTGGCTGACCACCAATTCAAACGAACTCAACACGGATTCTGACTATCAGAACCAACCGGTGCCTCTGTCTCATCTCCCCATGGAACAACTTGTCAAGTTTGGCATCGATGTAGCCAGTGGTATGAGTCATCTTGCGGCTATGCAAGTACGTTGTCTAAACAGCATTGTAATTGCTTCTATTCGTGTTATTTATTCTTCAACGGGAACAAAGTACAATGATTACCATTAGGACAATCAGAAGAATCAATCAGAAGAATCAATTTCTATACGTTTATTGAATAGATAATAAAGATCTTTTAGAATGTCTGAACATCCATGTCCTTTCAGTGCGTCCATCGTGATCTGGCGGCTAGAAATATTCTTCTGGGGGAGAACCTTGAGGCTAAGGTGTCTGACTTTGGACTGTCCCGGGACATCTATGAGAGTAGTGAATACGTGAAGAGCACAAAGGTGGGTATATACTAGTACCACGTAGCCTGACGTTCTTCCAACAGACAGAACTGACCAAGCAAAGTATAATTATAAAATGAGGTCTTGAAGACTTTCCTTTTTTTACTAGAATGGACTATTTCGTTATAAAAATGATACTTGGTAAGTCATAAAGAGCTTAAATGTGCCCTACAGCAAGCCAAATGTAGGCAACATAGTAGTCGCTGTACTCTTGGATTTTAGCGCTGCCTTTGATGTGGTAAACCACAGGGTGTTGTTGGCTAAACTAAACAGTTATGGATTTGACAACTCTGCCATTAGCTGGGTCAAAAGTTATCTGACCAAAAGAACTCAAGCCGTCATGGTGAATGGAAGTGTGTCATCTCACAGAGAGAGCTTGAGTGGGGTTCCACAAGGGAGTTGTTTGGGTCCCTTACTTTTTTGCATTTATACCAACGATCTGCCAACAATTGTTACACAATGCAGTATGGAGTTATATGCCGGCGACACAACCCCATCCGCTTCTGGCCCAAATGCTTCCATTGTACAAAACAAACTGCAGTCCGAACTCACAAATATACACAATTGGATTAAAGAGAACAAACTCATACTGAATGTAGATAAAACTAAATCTATCATCTTTGGTAGTCGCCACAAGCTAAAGCACAACCCCAGCATACAGCTTTCATTGGATGGCAAATTGATAGAGCAGGTAACTCAGGCAAAATTACTTGGTGTCCTAATGGACCAGCACTTGACTTGGACCCCACACATTGAAAAAGTGTTAAACAAGATGACTGGTGCCCTTGCAGTACTAAGGAGATCTAGAAATCTCCTTTCTGAAGGACCTTTAAAGACTGTAACTCAAACATTAGTCTTATCTCACATGGATTATTGTTCTTGCTTGTTGTCCACTGGCCTACAAACATCCTTTAAAAAACTACAGACCTTGCAGAATAGGGCTGCCAGACTTGTTTTAAATGCACACTACACAGACAACACCAATGATATGCACAGGAGACTACAATGGCCCACAGTTAAAGAGAGACTATACACTGGTACACTCTCCATGTTCAACAAACTTTTAGCAACTAAGAAACCTGAGGCTATTTACAAAAGATTACAAAACGTCAACAGCACTCATGACCACAATACTCGTTTTGCAAATGGTGGCGGTTTCAGATTACCTAAGCCTAAGACAACCGCATTAACACGTACTTTCGTATACAGATGTTCCAAATCATACAACTCCTTCCCACCACATATGAAATCGACTACACCTTCAAATTTCAAAACACAAATCACCAAGTGGATTCATTCTAAAATTGACAGAACTAGGCCTTTACAGTACTGGTGGTAAGCATTCTTAAACCAAGTCTCAGATTAAATGAATTTGTAGGGGTAATTAATTAAACTCATACTGTTGTAAATAGACGTTAGTATTTTCTTAGTGAAGTTTGGGTTTTAAAATTATTATCAGGTGGCATCTAATTTGTTAATTACTTATTGTTATTATTATGATTTGCAGTTCTGCATCCACTTGTTATTTATTTATTGTTATTATGATTGCTGTTCTGCATCCACTTTGTTATTTACTTTTGTTATTATGATTGCAGTTCTGCATCCACTTGTTATTTATTTATTTATTGTTATTATGATAAAATAACACAGACAACACAAGTGAGTGAGTGATAGCTGTTCTGCATCCACTTTGTTATTTACTTATTGTTATTATGATTTGCAGTTCTGCACCCACTTTGTTATTTACTTATTGTTATTATGATTTGCAGTTCTGCATCCACTTTGTTATTTACTTATCGTTATTATGATTTGCAGTTCTGCACCCATTTGTTGATTTACTACTGTTTATGGTTTGCAGTTTTGCAACCTCTTTTTGTAACAGTTTTTGTTACATTAATCATCCATGACCTCTGACCTCTCCCCGTTCACTTAAGTTCAGTTTTCAGTTAATGTTGTGTGCGTTATGTTATTTTTTTTATTAAGACTCACACCTTTTGTTATGTTGGTTTTACTTTCATGTACATTTGTTTTGTTCTGTTCTGTACATTTGTTTCATTGTAATTTTGCGACTCCAGGAAGAATAGATTTCATGTAAATCTAATGGAGATCGAATAAACAAACAAACAAACAAAAAAATGAAAGGACATTTAATTTCAGAGCAAGTTACCTCTCCGATGGATGGCATATGAGTCCCTGTTCTACAACGTGTACACATCTCAGAGTGACGTGTGAGTATCATTCATGTTTTGATGTATGTACCATTAAACTGCCATGTGTAACACTATCAAACGAAAACGTGTGTTGAGTTGCAAGAGTTAATAATTCCATTAAACAAAATGCCCTTTCCACCTATTATAATTCCTTGCGGTCGTTATTAAGTTGGTTTAAAAGAAACCTCCATGCGTCAGGGTTGCGTCAGGGATAATGAAAAGGTTGTGAACGTGTTACACTTATTCAATTTATCTATATTTTTGCTACCTTTAAGTACCTCATATTCAGGTAAAACAAATCATGTTCTAGTTTATTGGGAAAGCACCTAGCTGGATGCATGTTTTGTGTTTTATAGGTGGTCCTTTGGAGTCCTTTTTGTGGGAGATCATCACTCTTGGTAAGCCTGATTATTTCGCAAAATCTAGAAATATGTTTATGTTTTTGATATGGAGACGTTAGTTGTGCAGAGTAGACGTACTGGATGGACGATGGGTGTCTCGCTACTCTGCTATTCTGGAGAATATTATATTTGACAATAACCAGTTGATGATAGTTGATAATATTGACTGAATATCTATCAGCATAATCATAAGTCATTCCTCGATTTCACCTTATTTCTCCAGGCAAACAACCCTACGAAGGGATGAACGGCAAGAGAATGATGGACATGATCAAAGATGGCGGTAGACTGGAGAAGCCCACGCCATGTCCGGAGGAGATGTAAATAATGAACAGTTTGATGTCCTTCTTCTGTCCTAATCTAATGTAGTTTGCTTAATATTTCATTTGAAATTAGCTTATATTAAATGTTTTGCACTTGTGTATATAAAATATCATCATGATATTGTTTGTTTATGGTCCATATCTAGCTACACAATAATGACCGCCTGCTGGAATACCTTACCCGAAGACAGGCCGAGCTTTCCTCAACTGAAGTCAAGGCTGGATAGGGTACTACAAGACTTCCAGGTGACCATCTTTGAAAATTGTTATTTCTGCTGAAAATGAAGACACTATTAATATCAGTAAACAAGTCTAAGTATTGAATTTACTTAAACTCATTTGTTTTCTGATATAGCCATACACATCACTGCTGAAGTGATAATAGAGCACCACCGGGTCTGCTAACTTCGACTGATCTGATCTATGCATCGAGGAGAAAAAATGTCAACCTGCATCAATGGGTTCATGATGCTGGCCTTAAACCTCAGCCTAAAAGATCGTTCGTTTAGATGTGGTAAAGCATATTGTGTAATTCTGTCATTATTTCACAGTTTTTGTCATACACCTGCTCTAAATACTATTTGTTTTAATTGTCATTAACAGTATTAGCTTTAATTGTCATTAATACTATTACTTTTAAGTGTCTACTATTACTTTTAATTGTCATTGTCATTAATTTCTAATTGTATGACTGGAGTAGGTCTGAGGCACATATTTTACGCCACATGGTTAAATCGCCATCAACATCCATAGGAACAAAATAGAATATTAGGAATCTACGAAGTGATCGATAGACGCTATATTATTCTGTAGTGCTTTTATTGTTATTGAATGTTTCTGTTTATTATTCGCTTTGTAACTAAGTCTATGAGATGGTTCCAAGACTTGTAAATGTATTGCACTAACAATCTAAACAAGAATTCATACATCCATCAAATATGTTAAGTTTTTGTAAATGTTTTATTTGTCTCATTGATTATGGAAATAAGGGCGTAATTACCACAATCTGATTAACTTGATGGTTTCCTAAACTCAAATTATAATCTTTTGCTTGTAAAGTTCCTATTCTTTGGTAACGTTTCATTTCTACATGTCCTTATTAATTATGCAACTGACCTCCCACATTAAAATGATACATGCATATTGATATTAATCTTACACATCACACGGTATAAAACGGACCATTAAGAAACCACACATTAATTATGCAAATTAGGTCATTATTCACATTATGGGTATCTGTTGATGTTCAACCTGCCATGGACTACATACATTACATGAATGAATGTACTATTACAGAATTTCCTCCTTAGAAATGCAAATCAACTCATCACTTGCATTATTGAACTTTAAACATGTACATGTACTCTCTCTAGGCTACCTACATACCAAAAATGATGAAAATACGTTGTTCCTTTCGAGACATATCCGCTTTAAAAGACTGCTGCTAGAGGTACAAAACCCACATCACTTATTTCTGACAGGATATGCTATCTGTCACCAAAAAGTCAACACCAAAGCATGTTCAGGACAAAAGACAGAAAAACCGGAGGTTCTGCTGCAGTACCAAGGTCATCCACCAGGAGGCCCGTATTTGACCTTAACCTTTGTCTTCCTACGAGTAACCAAACATCGTCATAATCAATATAGGCCATCTGAAGTTATAATGACTACAAATGTGCAGCCCCCCCCCCCCACACACACAGATAAACTATAAACAATACCTCCATGTTTCAAGGAGGTAATCAGACCAACAGTGTCAACAACATTGTCGTTAAAGGACATGCTCTACGTCTATGCTTCACATGACACAGGACAAGAGATTAAACACCTGACGAGGTGTGGACTCATATATTACAATGATTTAAGGTGAAAGGCTATTATTTGAACTTGTTACCTCTGCACACAAATTAAATACTTCAATTCTTTAATTTCAGATCCATAGAACAGTTTTACAGTTTTTGATTGGCAAGGCAAACATGGCGGTGTATTTGATGTACTCGTAATGATTGTCGAGTGGGTTGAAAGTACTCGTTTTGCGTGGGTTCGTTACTTAGCATTAAACGCAAAGCGACAGAAAGTGTTTTTTTATAAAGTGAAATCATCAATTGTGGAGATATCAGCCTATCAAAAAAGATATAGGCCCAAGGCCTTCACTAAAAAAACGTAGCACATCCGTTTGACAAAAAGGTTCCTATACGTAAATAATTCCGCTGAGTCACTTAAACTTTGCACATACGATTTGTTTGTCTTTAGCAGCACATTGTATTGGACTTGCTAAGAGCTAGCTTAAATGACCCTTGTGTTCTTTTGGTGATTGTTTTTGTCAGTGCTAATTGTTTGGTTCTAACATGGCGGAGCTCTTCTTTGCCATCATTATTTGTTGATTTGTTGTCTGAAATACTGTTGTTTTTTTTATAATTATGCAGGTGTACGGATCTATCATCCTTCTAATAAGACTTAGTAAGACTTAATCTAATAATAATGATAAAGAAGCTTTGTCAAGTTGATGAGATTGGCGATATCGATAATCGATATAGATAACCGTGCCTTTCATGTGGGGTGAATAGGACGGGTGGGGTCAAATTCACACATTGATTTTCATTGCTCTGTCAGTTGCCTTTCGTCCATTTTTCTTTGCGTAACGGCAATAGGCGAGCTTGAGGATCCCACCCACTATACTATTCATGTACCAGTAATTTCAGTATAGAATCATGTATAGAACCAGTATAGAAAGTATATTTAGGAAAAGAATTGTATGAGGTGGTGTGTTTGTCTAAGTCTATTTGTTGTGGACTTGTTTTACTTACGTTGCGTCGTCATTATTTGCACCGTGTCACCGCACAGGCGCACTGGACCGATCGCAGGAGGAAGTTAGGGCCGAAAAAATAGTGGCAGGGCACAAATAATTTTTCCTGCGTTTTACTAACTGAGACAGGAAGCATACCGAGAGTGAAAGTGTTATGTGATCACCTTACATCAAGATGGGAAGTTTCTGCGGGATTCTTGGCACCAAGCCTTGCCCGTGTCTTACAGGACCAGCCGTCGTTGTTGTAATCCTCTGTGCTTTTACAGTCACTGTGGTTTCAACAGGTGGGTGCACGTCACATTCTGTACAAGGTTAAGATTGTAAAGTGTCGTAAAGTAGTAGTTCCTTTGAAACAGGTTGCAAACCCGTGGGATATGAAAATCCTCCTGAGAGCTTCAGACAAGTCCTTGATGTACGGAAGGACTACCAAACCCTCGGACTTTGTTCCTGCTGAGGGTTTGGTGTTAGGTGGTCTGGGCAAGTCGCCCCCTTGGGGTAGCCACAAGTTTTCAATGCTTGGGTCAGGTGGGACTTCTCGGTCTCTAAATCCTGTGGGTCTGACACTATGGTGTTGGCTCTGTGGAATAGAGTCCTAATCACCCCTAGTTTGTAGTCAAGTGGATGGTTAGAATCAAAGTGTAGGTATTGATCTGTGTGTGTGGGTTTCCGGTAGATCCTTATCCGTAGAGAACCATCTTCCTGTATCACTGTAAAGGTGTCAAGAAAGGGTAAAGACCTGTTCTGTTCCTCCTCAGTAGTAAACTTAATGTCGGGGTCTAAGCTGTTTAGAAAGTCTGTAAACTCCTGTGCATGTACTTCTTTCAACTTCGTGTGAGTGTCATCAACATAACGATAGCACCAAAGTGGGGGGGGGCAGCGTTAACAGCCAACTGTTCTAAATGTTCCATATAAAGGTTACAGACAATGGGTGAGACTATATATATATATATATACATATATATATATATATATATATATATATATATATATAGAGAGAGAGAGAGAGAGAGAGAGGAGGAGGGGGGAGGGAGAGAGAGAGATGGGTAGATATTAGATACTAACTAGTTTCTCTTATGATAAGCGACAGAAGTAAACGTCCAACAATACCTTTGCTGTACGTCGTTTCTTCATTTAATTGTTGACTCCCAGCTTTTCAACAATTGTTAAAAATGAAAGGTATATTAGATTCAAAAAGAATGAGAACAACAGGGTAATATCTAGATAACAAAGTATATACTAAACAGTAAATTAATATGCGTATGGTTTTGTATTCCCAGCTATCATCACCCCACAAAACTGCGCCGATCTCTCAGCTATTGGAATCCAGACTAGCGGTAGTTACTATGTCGGCCACCCTCAGCCATTCCAAGTGTCCTGTGACATGGACACTGCTGACGGCGGGTGGACGGTCATACAGCGGCGCCAGGACGGGTCGGTGGCGTTTAACAAACTGTGGACCGAGTACGTGCAGGGATTCGGTAACGTAAACGGCGAACTCTGGTTAGGACTTGAACACTTACACACCCTCACCACACCGACACAGAACGAACTTTACGTGTATTTGGAAGACTGGGAGGGAAACTCGCGCCACGCACGGTACAGCACGTTTTCTGTGGGAGCTTCTACCAGCGACTACCGAGCAACACTGAGTGGGTACATGTCAGCAGATAGCGATGTAGATGACGACCTGACTACGACTAGTAACAATGGACGCCACAGCATCAATGGGAGAGGGTTTGCTACAACAAACCACGGTGGTTTCAGTAACTGTGCAGTTGACTATGGACAAGGCGGATGGTGGTATCCCACAAGTTGTGGCCTGGCCTTGTTGAACGGACAGTACTTAACGACGTGTTCCACTACAACCCCCCCATCCTGCAGTAGTGCCGACGGTATCGTCTGGAAAGCCTGGAAAACTTACGATTATTCTTTGAGGAAAACAACTATGATGATCAGACCGGGCACTTCACCACGTGAGTGTCAAATTAATTATTCCTATCTAAAAGGATATCATAAATAGTTATACATTGTTGATGAAAGGAAACACACAGAGAAAAGTTTTAGAAACATTGGATGCTACAATTTTAATACGATCCACTCTCAGTTGATATTCTTCTTTCCACAGCCTCTTCCCTAAACACATGTCAGAATGGAGGGACCCTGACGCCAGGCATGGCGGGAAGTGGCGTTTACACCTGTACCTGTCCTGCAGGATTCGGAGGGACGTACTGTGATCAGCGTAAGGGACATTCCATTCATACATAGCGTGGGGAGGAGGAAATATTTTTGAATTTTCTTGCACTCTTGCCTGGTAGAAAGCTACTTTCCTATGTAGAAGCCATGAGGTAAAAAGAAGGATTTGATAGTTATATCAAAGCACAGTAAAGATGGTTTACTCTCTCTCTCTCCCTCTCTCTCTTAATGATTGTGCCGATATTTGGTATGTGGGTACGTCGTAGCAAGGCGAAGGTCAAGGTCAAATTTGGACCTGGTGGCTTACCATGGTACTGCCAGAACGTCCGTTTTTCTATCTGTTGTCCTACACATTAGGCAAGGAGGGAGACACTTGTGACACGTACACAGGTAACTACGTAACTCTTCACATCAAACAGTGACCAAAACAATTTAATGGAGATCACATGGGGTTTGAACAGACTATTATGATTTTTTTTTCATTTTTTTCCTTTGATTCCACACTTTTGATCTTGAACCTTAGTTTCGTTGCATTCATTGTGTTGTCTTCACATGAAAACAGTCAGCATCTTCGATAGATTATCGTGTACTGTGACTGTCTTAACATCTCATATTCCGTCTTCCCCAGGTACCATTATTACGCCACAAAGCTGCGCTGACCTGTCGGCCATGGGAATCCAGACCAGCGGTACTTATCATATCGGCCACCCTCAGCCATTCCAAGTGTCCTGTGACATGGGCACTGATGGCGGCGGGTGGACGGTCATACAGCGGCGCCAGGACGGGTCGGTACAATTCAACAAACCGTGGGCCGAGTACGTGCAGGGATTCGGTGACGTTAGCGGTGAACTCTGGTTAGGACTTGAACACTTACACACCCTCACCACACCGACACAGAACGAACTGTACGTGTATTTGGAAGACTGGGAGGGAAACTCGCGCCACGCACGGTACAGCACGTTTTCCGTGGGAGCTTCTACCAGCGACTACCGAGCTACACTGAGTGGGTACATGTCAGCAGATAGCGATGTAGATGACGACCTGACTACGACTAGTAACAATGGACGCCACAGCATCAACAGTAGAGGGTTTGCTACAACAAACCACGGTGGTTTCAGTAGCTGTGCAGTTGACTATGGACAAGGCGGATGGTGGTATCCCACAAGTTGTGGCCTGGCCTTGTTGAACGGACGGTACTTAACGACGTGTTCCACTACAACCCCTCCATCCTGCAGTAGTGCCGACGGTATCGTCTGGAAAGCCTGGAAAACTTACGATTATTCATTGAGGAAAACAACTATGATGATCAGGCCGGGCACTTCATCACGTAAGTGTAACTATTTTTGTCTAATATGATAAATAGTTATAGACAAAAGATAGAACTGACCTAGAGAAAACTCTTAGAAATATTGGATGCTACAATTTTAATACGACCCACTCTCAGTTGATATTCTTCTTTCCACAGCCTCTTCCCTAAACACATGTCAGAATGGAGGGACCCTGACGCCAGGCATGGCGGGAAGTGGCGTTTACACCTGTACCTGTCCTGCAGGATTCGGAGGGACGTACTGTGATCAGCGTAAGGGACATTCCATTCATACATAGCGTGGGGAGGATGACAATATTTTCTATATTTCTTGCACTCTTGCTTGGTAGAAAGCTACCCTCCTATGTAGAAGACATAAGGTAAAAATAAGGCTTTGATAGTAATGTCAACGCACAGTAAAGATGGTTTAAGTTTCGATTTGATGATGAACATTTCATCTAAGAACTGTCTTTTAGTCTTCATCGCAGACTAGTATAGATTATATCTGGATACAACAGTTAATATGATTGCCCACATTTCTGTCTTAAGCCTGTACTGCTGGAGAGTTCGGACCCGGCTGTACCGGTACCTGTCACTGTGCGAGTGGAGATTCTGTGTGTGACGTCATGACGGGAGTCTGTACCAGTGGAGGTTGTGCTGCCGGGTGGGAGGGAGACAGTTGTCAGACAGGTGTGTTTATATTTCACATTAATGTGATTTGCCATAACGGACATACGAGAATTAATGGCACGGAAAAAACTAAATATCTATCAGCGTTAACATATTTTTAACCTGCGTCTCTTCAACAACGTTACAGTCACGTTATGCACCGCTACATGACATCAGAGATGTGTGGAGAGCGCCATCTGACAAACAATGCAGGTTCCTGGAAAGTACGCATATAAAGTGTTCAATCGTCACTAGAAAGTAACTCTTTGTATCCCACTCCAGCTTGTACTGCTGGAACATTTGGGCAGGACTGTACCAGTACCTGTCACTGTGCGAGTGGAGGTTCTGTTTGTGACGTCATGATTGGAGTCTGCTCTAGCGGAGGCTGTGCGGCTGGCTGGAAAGGAAACGACTGTCAGACAGGTAATTATTCCTAAATAGTACATGTAAGGCAAAGTATTGAAGTAAGGTTGAAAATTATGTAAGGCTGTTATTTTTCTGTTAGCTTTGTTGGTGACAAACATACGACTGTTAAAGTGCTGTACATTGTTTATTCAGTATCAACAGTATATCGATTTTTTTCTTAGTAACTCTCTCTCTATATATATATATATATGTGTGTGTGTATACATAAATCACCATCACCTTTTTCTTATGGTTCTAAATCCTGACTTCTACCTAAACATCTGCTTCATGGTTTATTACAGTTCAGTGCATAGGAAGTCATGGCCGTCATTCCTTTAGATAATCTAAGCGCCACAATTCCTAATCCTTGCCAGTTTTTCCTTTCAATATAAATTACCTGAATACCACTCAATCTTAGTGATGCCAACATCGAGGGCTCCTAGTGAAATTTATAAAAAGAAAATCATCAAACAGTTTGAATCGATGATACAATCATTTACTTGATTCCATGTAGTGTGTGGGTCTGGTGAGTTCGGGCCCGGCTGTACCGGTACCTGTCACTGTGCGAGTGGAAATGACGTGTGTAACGTCTTAACTGGAATCTGTGGCAGTGGAGGGTGTGAGGCTGGCTGGAAGGAAAACGACTGTCAAACAGGTGAGTGTTTTTGTGCTTCATTCGTAAAGCTAACTTATGAAGCTCATTGTCAAGATACATTTAATGTGTACAAAGAATTTAGTTATAAACTTTGTCTGCATACAAATTCATTTCAAGATTGAAAGGAAATCTATAACTACATGTAGTGCACCAGGCAACGAAAAAACCTACAGAATTTTAGACACAGAGAATAGAAATTCGTCTCGATTCTCATATGCATCACACATGTCTAAGTGTAACATTTCTTACCATGCATGTAGCAGTGCAATCTATGTGCCTTCGAAGAATGCCAAAATGATTAGAATAGATAAAACTTGATAGAAACACTAAAATAATGCTAATCAACTATTCTTTCTAAATAAAGAGTGCAGCCCCGGTGAGTTTGGACCCGGCTGTACCGGTGACTGTCACTGTGAGAGTGGAGGTTCTGTCTGTAACATCACGACTGGAGTCTGTAGCAGTGGAGGGTGTGAGGCTGGGTGGAAAGGAGTCAGCTGTCAGACAGGTATGACAGGAACATGTCATTTGCTTTGAAATTGATGTTTATTCATGTTTGATGGTTTCATTTCATTTTTATCACCACAGCCTGCAGCCTTGGTGAGTTCGGGCCCGGCTGTACCAGTACCTGTCACTGTCTGACCGGAGATTCCGCCTGTAACGTCCAGACTGGAGCCTGTACTGGAGGCTGTGCTGCCGGGTGGAAAGGAAGCGACTGTCAAACAGGTGAGTCTTAAGTATTAACAGTAAGAAAATCTTTCTGCACGCACGAGATAGTAGTCGAGTCCTAACATTATCTCTTGTTTGCTTCTAGCCTGCAGTCACGGTGAGTTCGGCCCCGACTGTGCGAACACCTGTCACTGTGCGGCCGGAGATTCAGTTTGTCCCGCCGACACCGGAGTCTGTACCAGTGGAGGGTGTGCTGCAGGGTGGGAGGGGGTCAGTTCCGCTTGTCAGACAGGTATGGACGGCTAGAAGACATGTTAATTAATCTGCTGACAGCAAAAGTAGAATAGACGTTTTACCACCGAAGTTCAATTAGCTTGCCGGTGATCTGAAACACGATTAAAGATCAACGATTTTCCAAGCTATGCTGTTAATAATAGAATATAGAGATAGAACCATGATATGATTCTTTATTGACTCAACAAAAAGTGCAGGGACATAGAGACTCAGGTCATATACTGTAGGACGCAAAATCATATTGGTCTATTTCAAATTCAGTTCACTTCTAATTACTCCTCAAACCTGAGACACAGACTGCTGGTGCGTTACAATACGTAGACAATCTATCGAAACGTGCAATGGTGATTAATAGATATAACTCTTTGTTCCATCTCCAACTCCAGCATGCTCGGGTGGTACATTTGGACCAGACTGTACCGGCACCTGTCACTGTCTGAACGGAAATGACGCCTGTAACATCCAGACTGGAGTCTGTACTGGAGGCTGTGCTGCCGGGTGGAAAGGAAGCGACTGTCAAACAGGTGAGTCTTAAGTATTAACAGTAAGAAAATCTTTCTGCACGCACGAGATAGTAGTCGAGTCCTAACATTATCTCTTGTTTGCTTCTAGCCTGCAGTCACGGTGAGTTCGGCCCCGACTGTGCTCACACCTGTCACTGTGCGGCCGGAGATTCAGTTTGTCCCGCCGACACCGGAGTCTGTACCAGTGGAGGGTGTGCTGCAGGGTGGGAGGGGGTCAGTTCCGCTTGTCAGACAGGTATGGACGGCTAGAAGACATGTTAATTAATCTGCTGACAGCAAAAGTAGAATAGACGTTTTACCACCGAAGTTCAATTAGCTTGCCGGTGATCTGAAACACGATTAAAGATTCCATCTCCAACTCCAGCATGCTCGGGTGGTACATTCGGACCAGACTGTACCGGTACCTGTCACTGTCTGACCGGAGATTCCGCCTGTAACATCCAGACTGGAGTCTGTACTGGAGGCTGTGCTGCCGGCTGGAAAGGAGACGACTGTGGGACAGGTAATGTACCCAACATTTATTATCTAAAGGTAAAATAAAATTATTCTCTCTATATGTCACTTTATTCTTGTTGGGTGACAGTTAGTCAACACCACTTCGATATCTCCAATTCAATAATAACAATAGTTTTTTTGCAAATTTTTACTAGTACAAGTGGACAAGTGATATCGTAAGTGAATATACATATGAGACATACATTGAAGATTAGAAAAAATTTAGCAGTATCTCAAAGGGGTGACAGTAGCGTATGCGTTTCTTGTGTTTTGTGGTTGTGTCATCTCGCGCATAAACGTTGTTTGGGGCAAACTTAAAAAAAGGGAGCAAAGTTGTTCTTATTTATGGTTTAAGATGATTTTTATTTTAGTACTTTTGACAATTTTCATGTAGTGTGTGAGTCAGGAGAGTTCGGCCCCGGCTGTACCAGTACCTGTCACTGTCTGACCGGAGATTCCGCCTGTAGCATTCAGACTGGAGCCTGTACTGGAGGCTGTGCTGCCGGCTGGAAAGGAAACGACTGTCAAACAGGTGAGATCATATGTACTATCAGGGCTTTAATTAAGGGTCAATGACCCGCCCCGAGGTGAATATGGTGTGATAAAGCCTTGTCAGTTGCAATAACCGAATGAAGCCATCGAGTGAGCGCAGCGAACGAGGTGGCTTTATGAGGTGGTTATAGCAACTGACTAGGCTTTATCACACCATATTCACCGAGAAAGGGCGGGCCATTAACGCTATTATCATATAGCCTGTCAAAACTTACACAGTCGAGAGTAACACATTCCTGTATAACATATACATCTAAAAGCATGACGGTCACTCCTCTATCTTCCCGTCCGCTGGCCACTGTTCCTGTGCATCTTTCCCGATTCCAAGGACCCACATATTGGCCTGCTTTACACATAGCTTTTTCAAGTCAACTAGAACTCAAGACGACTTGAGCTAGTTGACTTGAGCGAAAATTTCCCTGTGTAAAGAGAAATAATTCAGCTTGAGTCGCATTCTAATAAAGACGACTTGAGTCGTATCCAAACAAGACTTAAGTCGGCCAGCGGGGGATGAGTCCGCTAGCTTCGCGTGTGTAAACGAGCGAAGTCGACTTGAGCGTCTCTGCGTAGTAGTCAGGCAAGACTGAGCCACCGAGTCGACTTTGGGGGAGGGTGGCACAGCGGGAGTGCCAAGTCGCTTTGCGGCCCCGTTTGTAAACAGAAATTTTTCAAGTCGACTTCGCTGCGCGGCCGGTTGGAAGGGAAGCAATTGTCAGACAGGTAACATCGTATTTCATGCGTATAGTGGTAACATTCCTGTTTATTCTTTGATGATATAATTAATCTGTTATCATAAATCTTTCAATCTCATAATGTTTTCGATAATAAGATATTCAATTTTGTGTTTTTATAATATTTCAGTCTGCGATGCTGGAGAGTTCGGGCCCGGTTGTACCGACACCTGTCACTGTGCGAATGGGGGTGACGTGTGCAACAAAACCAACGGAGTATGCTCTACTGGAGGGTGTGCAACCGGTTGGAAAGGGGATAGCTGTCAGATGGGTGAGAAAATTCATTCAGCTGGTTTCTATATCAAAGAATTGATATGTATCGTGTTTCAGAAAAGAAGACGAACCCAGCAAGTCAACATTTTAGAGAGAAATTATATAGCATAGTAGTCACATGCCATATTACTCTTAATTTTCTTTTGTTTTTTTTCTGTTACTTGCAATTAGACTTCGAGCAAGAATTTGCAATAAACACATCATTGTATACGACAAGCAAATTGATATTTTTCACGAAATATAAAAAAATCCACAAACTGCCAACGGCAATCACTTCCTGTTTATCCCATGCTAACACAATGATCCTAGCTAGTTGACATTCCTAAATAAAGATGACCATGAATTGTCATCGCAACATCTTGTATTCAATGACACTATGACAAATTGATCTTGAAACTATCAGGATGAATTCGTATGGGAGTCGAAAAACTCGTCAAACATTACATCTATACAACTTTGAATAATATCATGAAAGTTCATCTGTGTTGGTAGTTAAAAGTTTAAAGTTAAAACTTTGGATCCAACGCAATAAAGTTCCCTCGCCTAGAGCTTTCGACCAGTCACTCTGGTCTTCCTCAGTAGATTGACCCAGTGAGACTTGTCACGTGGCTTTTGTGAAGTCACAAAAGCCACTGGGTCAAAGGTATCTGGGTGAAAGGTATCTGGTAAACGATGTCGGCCCCCGTCGCGGTTGAGTAACTTTGAATAATCTCTTCTTATTCGACAGCATGTGACGGTTCTTACGGGCCCGACTGCATCACCATGTGTGGTTACTGTTACCTGGGTCAGACCTGTGACAGGTTTGACGGAACATGTCCGACTGGTCAGGAACACCTGTGTGCAGCTGGATACCATGGGGAGAACTGTGATCAGGGTCAGTGGACTCATTTGATGTGTTTAATGCTAGAACGAAATGTTCCTCATTCAGATGTGTATATATACTGATACAAAGAAGATAGAAAGGAATCGTATAGTTATAAACTATTTTTGACGAAGCAAAGATCTTATGATGTTCACTTTTGAGACATTTTTTTTGTTTTGCTATGTTGATGGAGTTGGTTTCAGTGGTCTTGAAATCCGCAAAGTAACTAACAATTTTTCTTCACCATACACGTATTTATCCCATCCATATAATATGTTAATCATTACATTTCGGTATCGTGAAAATGACATCTACCTGTCTCCAGGCTGCAATGCTGGTACATACGGATACGACTGCGAGGATAATTGTGGATGGTGTACAACAGGCAGTACTTGTAATGCTGCTACTGGCATCTGTGAGTCCGGGTGTCAGCCGCCATGGGGCTTGGATATGTGCAAAGAAAGTAAGTCATGAACTCGATTTTAACAGAAGATATTGTAAGTAAATCGCATTCATAAATTTGCCAATACTTGCCCTTTTTAAAAGCATACATGTACACTATGAATCTAATGAATGTTGCACTTTCTTTAGAATCCTAGAGTAGAAGTTCTCGATATTTTAATTTATTTTAGTACACAGGGTACACAAGGGTCAACGACCACTGCTACCTTCATCAGAATAAATTAATGACCAATCACTTCCGAACTTACGTTCGAGACTTACAGTTACAGACAGGTGATATTATCAACACAAGACTTCACGGATTCCTGACGTTAGCAACTGATCAAACGTCTTGTGTGAATAAGGACACGTGTCTCTAACTCTTGCAAGTTTACGTTCGGAAGTGATTGGTCATTAATATATTGATCTTTCTGATGAAGGGGACAGTGTACTCGTCGTTAACATTGCGCTATGGTTACTACCAAAACAGATACCAACATAGATCCATGATAATATTGGAGTAGAGATATATTTTAAGTTAGTTGTCTTTCGTTTGTTGCATTCCAGTTCTTGCCGAGGTAACAGAACATCCTGACGACCTGAGCCTACCTCTCAACCATCCGGCCACCTTCACATGTGTCAGTCTTGGCGATCCTCTCCCAACCCTGACTTGGTATCATGATGGTGACCTGGTTTCAAATGGAGATCAAATCAAAATAAATACCGCACAGAACTCCACCACACACACAGTCAGTAGTACCCTGACCATCAACACAGTAAAGCGGGAGGACAATGGACAGTACCACTGCAGGTCCATGAATGGCACGAATTCAGACATGTCACAACAAGCAACTTTAGCAGTGCTAGGTACGTACTCTTGCTTACTAATATTGTGTTGTGACTGATGAAAATATCGATAGCTTTTCGTGATTGGACCAGAACGCTTAGAGAGGTAAATTGAGTGAATTGTGGTAATGATTTCATGACAAACAAACAATAAGGAATGAAAATGCAACCCATTTTTTTAATTTCTCACAGAGCGGCCAGAAGATGTTACAGTTCGTCTAACTTCCCCTAGCTCCACAACACTGCAAGTCGCATGGACAGTAGGGTTTACCGGGAACCTCGACATTAACGCGTCAGAAGTGACTCACAAACGCAGTGACGAGACGTCGTGGGGTCCATGGGTAACCACAGGATCTACTGGTACAGAAGGAACCCACGAGCTGACAGGCCTGTCGTCTGCAACAAACTACTCGGTAAAGTTCAGGGTGAGAAACTCACAGGGATGGAGTGATTCCGCTGAAGCAAAGGGGAGAACACTAACAGGGAATGCACGTGAGTTTAGTATCAGTCGTGGTAAACGTTAACTGCTATCTGTTTATAAACTTAACAATACAACTCACAATCGTACCTTTATCTTTCCCAAACGTGATATGTATACCTCTAGGTTCATTGATTAGGTTCATATCCGATGCTGACTGAACAAGTTCTATTGAAATGCAATACTGTATTCGACAGCATCTAATTCACCACTCGGAGCGGCAATTGGAGGAACCATTGGAGCTCTTGTGTTTGTAGGCGTGGTAGCAGCAGCAGGGTTTTTCGTATACAGGTATGTGTTAGCCATATAACATTATCTGAAGGTATGAATGTTTTCAGGGAGACATTGAGTGCTGCTGTGTGTACTATAGATTAGTCTATATTATATCATTATTATATTGTAGATTAAAATGGCTTAACAGACTTCTTTGCAGGAACGTGAAGCTTTCATTGTGACATCCTGCTTATTTTTTCGAATTCCTATATAATAGTGAAGGATTCGCATATTGGTAGCATTGTAAAAAAAAAATTCTTTATCACAAATGGCAAGGAACATGGCAACATTGAATGGCGAAAGCGCTCCAGCAAAAATAAAAAGGAAAAAAAAAGCAGAATGAAAGTTATTGACCATCAAACCTGACTCTATCTCAGGACTATTTCTTCTTGCTTTCTGTTCGCCAATATATTTTGTATCCATAAAAGGAGACGCCTACCTAGCAAGGAGGATGCTCCTCTGCGCCCACCCGTTCCTAAGAGACAAAATTATAAAGACGACGATACCCCACTTGGAGCTATTGGGCCTGAGGCATCCCCGGTCGTGAAACCAAAAACTCCACTAAGACCCAAACGGCCAAGACATTCAAGAACGGGTGAGTACCATTAGAAGTCAATCTTCTTTATTTTCATCCTCGCCACTTGTAAGGTGTCAGGTAGATGGCCATACCTGTGATTGAATTATGTAATGATATTGCTGATAATCGCTGTTTCATACTAGATGATTTTATTCAGAGACGGACTAACAAATATATTGAAATCTAATACACATGTACTTACAGGCAGTGGCCGCGGCGCTAAAGCTTCACCAGTCCCCATTGACTTCCGCCAACCGATCCCCATCGCCAGTCTGGAGAGTGAGTTTGCCCGGAGGCATGCCAATGACGACCAGTTGTTTAATGAAGAATATGCTGTAAGAAACCGAGAGTTATTTTTAGTTGTCTCCTGTCTTGACTGTTGTTAATGTTATATCCAATTTTCCGGCTTGAATCGTTAGGATCTTTCATTGGTGCATTTATTACCAAGAATAAAAACAATGCCATTACTTATTCGTTCCAGGCACTACCTAAAGTCCTGGGGAAAGAACATGCTGAGGCGTATTACGACGAGGAACATGCCCCAAAGAACAAGTTCAGGAACATCATTGCATGTATGTGTTAGTCCACCTTTCACTCAGCCATCTTTGAAGCATTTCTCAATACCAAACTCGTGAATTGCAATGACAATATTTAACAAATCTGTTTTTCAATCCTTTTCATAACAGATGACAATGGCCTTGTGAAGCTGGCACCTATTGATGGCGTTCCCGGATCCACCTACGTTAATGCATCTTTCATGGACGTATGTTCATTCTGTTGCGCTGTGCATTGTATTTATATCGAAAATGGACCTGAAGAGCTTTGTACTTTGAAAATAGTTTTCGCTAAGCTCGTCGACTGAATAACATTCTCAGTTACACTTGAATACTCAGGGCCCAACTATCGACATTTAGTTGTTTTGATTTATTTCTAGGGATACAAAGAGCCGGGTAAATTCATCGCATCGCAGGGTACGTATGATTTGTACATCAACATCAATCTTCCAGATTTTGTTTCGTTCGGTCTGTACATATGGTTATGGTGTAGAAACAATAAAAAAATCTTTGGCGAACCTTTTTGTACCTACGGATCTCAACGAAATGGGATTTGTTGTTTTTTCGTCCCTTAGCTCCG
>NW_017804144.1:25358-38539 GCF_001625305.1 Branchiostoma belcheri | reverse complement strand
AAAAACAAGAAATCTAAGATTTCAATATAATAAATAATGCGAGTGTCAATTTCAGCATTAACAGTTATTATGTTACACGACATAAAGATGGGTGATGCCACAATCATAATACACAGTACATGTACAAACAAACACACCATTCTTAAAAACAGTGTATAGTTACCGTAAGGTAAATGATCTCAATTTGGAACAACCGGCACGGGGTTTGTACCGAGGCCTTCCCATCGCTATTTCAGTTGAACTACTGAAGAGAAAAGCTCTTAAAAAAAGATGATTACTACACCACATACAACACGGGGCGCCGGGTGCCATACCGTTTCACTGCATCACCAAAAGTGCAGCTAAAATGCCCCCAAGTCATCATGATTCTTCGGGACATCAATATCAAATCTCGGACGGAAATTCAAATCCATCGCCCCCCCCCCCTGCAAAAATTCATCCTTCGTATGAGGTTAAGGAAGAACCATGTGGCGTGGAAAGATAGTTACGGTGGATGGAGACCCTGCGCTAGTCACCACCATCTCTCCATCTGGTCCCATAGCGATACCAGACGGGTCTTCAATGTTCGCGATGGTACGGACAAACTCCCCGCGGCTTGTGAACATGTCTACCCGGTTGTTATTATAGTCTGCTACGATGATGCTACCCGACTTGTCCCGGCAAATACCTTTGAAATATTTCAGTTGGCCCACACCCCGTCCGGCAAATTCAAATATCTTGACTCCGGCGTGACTGTACATCTCAACAGCTTTATGCGACCTTAAAAGCGTAAGCAGTATATTTCCCTCCATGTCCGATGTGACTCCTCCGATCGTACCTTTTGCACTATCTGATGACGCTTTAAATATTCGATAGAGAGAGCCGTCTGGATCAAACACCTTTACTGTACTTCCCTGTCCGACTATAATTTTATTGTTGCGTTGGTCTATCGCAATGACAGGATCGTAAAAAGGTTTCGTGGAGTCTACGTCGAACTTTTTCATGGCCTGACCAATCCTACAGTACTTTACAACCTGCACATGTCCCTCATCCGCACCGGACTCCAATATAATCCCCACTACCCACAGGTGGCCGTGCTGTATACCAATAGCAACATCAAAGGGCACGATAAAGACATTTTTACCCGGCAGTGCCGTTTGAAAGAGGCGGAGATAGTTCCCATTTATACTGAAGACTTGGACTCCTTTGGTGGTGGTCACAAATATCTCATTGTCAGCAGAGACCGCGACTCCGTTCGCCATCACGATAGGTTCTTTTCCATTTCCTCGAATGGTAATAACGTTCTCCAACTTCCTGTCACCACTCTCTAGGAGTAATAAAAAGAAGCGTATTTCCCATATTTGAATGTGAAGTATTTACATAAAAACCTGCACACATACATGTACGGACGTATACACACACATACACACACACACACACACACATGCACGGACGACAAACACACTCACACAACACACATGCATACATGTAAATAACACACCTCCCACGCACTTACACACACAAAGACTGCAATTCACGCCTTGTTCTAAAATGTTAAGCCGTATATGTTGACAACAGTTGCAACAGTATTAACAAGAAGACCTCATACGTCCATGAAATATGATATATGTAGAGTTTTTGTAAATATCTATTTCTTGCATTTGCATTAAACCCTACCTAGACCGCGCCAACTTTGATGTCACCTAGCGTCTGAACGGCTAGCCGTAGAACGGCTAAATTTGATGACTTTTCCTAGAATATTGTTGGCAACAATTCTCTATCATTGGAATAAGATAATAATTTTTGTGTTGCCATGGCAACGGGTTTCTGGCAGGCATTTTTTGCTAAATTTAGTAATTTTTGTTTCAACAATAGCATTTTATGAGTTTTATGTCAAGTTACTTATGGTTTCTAATATTAATAACATCCCATATATTTTTATGTAAATTTTGTCATTAGATATGCATAATTTATGCTAATCTGATGACGTCATTGGCCAAAATCCAAGATGGCGGACAATATCATAAGAACAGGTATATACAGGTTATTTTCATTAAAATTTCATCAATACTTCCATTTCTTTTTCCAAAAAAAGGTTTAAATGAAGGTCTTTAGTATGTTTACAATGTATTTTAGGCTTTATCATGAAAAAAAAACTATTTTTGAAAATTCAAGATTGATGATCCAACATGGCGGATATCTTAAATATGCATGACGTCATTTTATGACGTCACCGGTGTTGCTACGGGCATTATAAGACTTAGTACATCCTAATATTCTGTCATTAACACTTTTGGTACAGTTATATTGAATACCATTTAGTTTTCAGGGAAAAACCTATCTAGACGGTTTTGGCCAATAAAATAACATTAATGACGTCATAATGACGTCATATTACGTCATAACGACATGAAAATGAGATATGATAAATTTTTACTAGTACACCATCCTCTGTAAATTTGGTAGTCATACGACATACCGTTTGCGAGTTCTGAGGGGGGGTCAAAAGAGCCCCCCCCCGGTCCCCCCATGCCAAAAAAAGCCCGGTCTAGGTAGGGTTAAGTAAGGAAATAAGGTCTAACCAAATGAACCATACTAATGATTTTCTTAATTCAAATTACAATAATTTGCCTACGAAATTCCTATCCTTTGGCAGTATTTTATTTCAACATGTGCTCATTGATTATGCAAATGACATACATTAACATTAACATAATATATGCAAGGTAATAATATTTAAGTAACATACACATGACACAAGGTATGAAATTCCCATCATTCACTTAGACGGAATCACAGAATATTTACATATTAATAGGTCATCATTTGCATAATTGCTATCTGCTGATATTCAACCTGCCATAGAAGGTACTATTATATAAAAGAATTTCCTCCTTAGTTATCCAAATTATGTCTTCATTTGCATAATTTGCAGTTATTTATGCACATCTCTCTCTGAGCTACATACACAACAAATATGATGAAAATACATTTTCCTTTCTGGACCTATCAGCTAACAAGCTGCTAGGAGGACAAAGGCCACACCACTTATTCCTGACAGGAAAAGCTATCTGTCCCCAAAAAGTCAAGATCATAGAATGTTTAGGGCAAAAGATATCAAAGCCGGAAGTTCTGCTGCAGTACCAAGGTCAGTCAACAGGAGGCCCATATTTGACCTTGACCTTTGTGTGTTTCTATGACCTACCAGCATGCAAAATACCACAGCACAGTTCATAAAGATGTTATGCTGACTACAAATGTGCGGAAACACACACACGCGCGCGCACGCTAAAAACAATACATTTTTCATGGAGGTAAAAAGGAACTGTTCGTAATATACAACTACACACACACACACACACATGAAGCATACATACACACAGACACACCTTCATAAATCATTAAGTACCAACCTGTGTTATAGTAGTAGACACAGCCCGCACAGTAACAGTGTCCTGCAGTGTTCCCACACCAGTTGCCCGAAGAGCAGCATGGCCAGGTACTGTCAGGGTCACACTCAGCGGTCCTCCCATCACCTGTAGTGTAACCGTCTCCACAGCGGTAGTCGTCCCGCCATTTCTGAGTAGCTACCAGGAGAAAAGATAGAAAAACAACAGCAGCGCGATTTTTGTGGCGATCAAATTCTTGAGACACCGTGACGAAACACATAAAGGCTTTGGGACGGGAGGGGGGGGGTGCTCATTCAGCCCCTCCCCCATCAGAACTCGAGACCGCCAAATTTATGGTGTACTAGTAATAATCAATCATATCAACAATTTTGATAACATTATGACGTAATATGACGTCATTATGAAGTCATTTACGTGATTTAAAAACGGTTTTCTCTTAAAACTTAATTGTGTACAACACAGGTTTAACAAAAAAATGTTTATGATATAATATTAAGGTCTACTTAATCATATGTTGCCCATAGCAACACCAGTGACGTCATAAAATGACGCCATGCATAGTGAAACTGTCCGCCATCTTGGATCGTCAAGATTTGATTTTCGAAAATACTTTTTCAAAATAAAGCCTTACACTAAAATGGAAATAGACTACAGCGGTTTAGATAAACATTTTCTGTACAAAAAAAATCAAAGTTGGGATGAAATTTTTAGGAAAATAACCGGAATTTACCTAATCTAATTATATGGTCCGCAATCCTTGATTTAGACAGGTTTAGGCTCAGGAAAATTGAGAAAAACTTCAGAAGGAAAATCTTTTCATTTAATGGTTGAGTAAAGTTTTTAACTATGTTTTGTATGTGTGTTTTCAACTATGTTTTTTCATGTTATTGTGGGGTCGTGTGGCGTAGCGGCGGAGTGCGCGACTCGGAACTTTAGAGTCCCGGGTTCGAGTCCTGACATGCCACCGATCTTGTGCCCTTGGGAAAGGCACTTTACACGACTTTCCTCACTTAGCTCAGGTGTAAATGAGTATTGTCCTGTCATGTATTTGTCCCCTGTGTTGGTGGCGGCATTAATATAAGTTGATAAAACTTGAGTGGGCCGTCACCACGTCTGGTGATTACATGTTAGGAATTTAAAAAAAAAAAAAAATCCTTGATTTTGGCCAATGACGTCATCAAATTAGCATAAATTATGCATAATATAATTGTCGATAGAAATTACATGCAATTATATAAGATGTTACTTATATTAGAAAGCATGTGTAAATTAACTTGCCTGTCAGAAAACCGTTGGCATAGCAACGCGAAAAATTGTTAATTAATCTCACTTCTTTAAAATTGTTGGCAACAATATTTTAGGAAAAGCCACCAAGTTTGGTGGCCCTAACACAAGCCGTTCGGACGTTATCTGACATCAAATTTGGCGCGGGCACTTTTACCCCCCTTTTACCCCCCACCCCAGTCTAGATAGGGTTAACTCGATCGCTACAATGTTCTACCTGCGTTCAGGCACAAACTGGATTCATGCACGGTAGGTTCTACTCTCTGAGGAATTTTAAAACTAGCTTCTGGAGTGGAGTATCATGTTTTAACCTTTCCTACCAAAAACTAAACTTTCGTCCTACTGGTCTTACCTTGGCGTTGTGAGGTGTTGGAGACTGCTGAGAACGTGGGGACAGAGCTGACACCTCCAGTTGGTACAGAGGTAAGAGTATAGACAGTAGTAGTGGTAGAAGTCGTCGTCGTAGTAGTATTACCAAACTGTATTGGAAGAATGAATAGCAAAGTTCTTTAAATTACCCAGATGAAGATGACAGACGGCCATCGAAACGTCGGCTCGTAAAAAAATAAATGGTTGTGATCAAAGAACTTTGCTATTCATTCGTTTACCAACCTGATCACATTTTTTTACGGATGTATCAAAAGAAGAAGCGCAGTAAGTGATTGTCCAATTCTAAAGGATCATGCAAACTAGGTTTTGTGTCTGTAACTGTATCTGCATTCATATAGCCTATTAAACTGCCCTTCGGCAAAGCATACCAGCTCCGAAGGTTTCTCTCTCTCTCTCTTACTATCTCTCTCTCTTACTCTCTCTCTCTCTCTTACTCTCTCTCTCTTTCTGACAGTTGATAACAGTAAACAAACCCTACTTTTGACCTAAGTTTTTCATGTATCCATCCGCCCTGAGCAGACAAGACCTCATCACTCAGGTTTCTCATTATGCCCACTAAACTGGTAATATTAGACCAAAAAATTGACTAAAGTAGGAAAGTTTAGGCCCTACCTGTTCCTTCTAGCCCAAAAGCCTTTAAACTGGCATGGACCAAAACTTTCGAGGGACAAATGATATAAACCTATTAACTAGAAAATACAACCCTTTTGGGGCCTCTATGTGCAACGCAATAGTGACGTCTGCCCTATAACTAAACGAGAACTCTAAAATACAAAAGAAAGCTCACAAAACGGTGAACATAGCGAAAGCGAGACAAGGCTATAAGACAGAGACCTACCGTTGTTGAGCTGGCGCTCAAAGTTAACCAGAGAAAGACTCCAATAACGACGCACGACACAAGGACCGTAGCTGCATATACTGCTAAGCAGAGCCGGCGACTGGTGCATCCTGAAATATTGCAGATTAGTGCCATGTTAGTCAACTGTTGGGACCAAAAAAATTCGTGTAGTTAGTTCAGAAACGTGATTTTATCTTCAAATCAGACAAAAAGGAAGCGGATGGATCCAAGAACCAAATGATTAAATTGGTGTGGACCTACATCAATTGATTTGAAGGTAAACATATTGGATTTTGTATAATAATGGGTTGATGTCCCGCCCCGAGCTGTATATGGTGAGATAATCACTGGTCAGTTGTGGTAACCACCGAATAAACCACCAGGTGAGCGGTGGAGGTGTTTTATGAGGTAGTTATTGCACCTGACCAGGGATTATACCCCCATATACACCGAGGATAAGGGGGGGGGGCATTAAAGTTATTATCATATCGTCTGTCCAACTGACAGTTAGTTGACAAAATTACTTTATAAAATTCATCCATTGCCGAAAAAAGCTCTCTCATTCTATGTTACGTTAAACAAGATGACATGGACAGAAAAACAGATCATCTAGGCAATGATTTGCGGTGATCATGTGACATTGGAACAGTACCTTTAGTGGGGATATCAAAAATCATTTTTATGTAAAAATTTCATCTATTTCTTTTTTTAAATTTTGTTGTTTTTTTAAAACAAATTATTCAAAACTAGAGTTCGGAGGTCTCAATCCTTCGACAGTGTGATATTGTTTTGGTGGGCGTTGTGTGTGTGTATAGTGTAGGCGTTGTGTGTGTGTATAGTGTAGGTTTTTTTGAAAATGATTACCGTAGTTATAGTGGTCGGAGAATCTTTTTGTGAACGAAGCCACATACTACTAGTATTTACCTAGCCTGTACCATGTCTTTCTACGGAAATACGGATCGTAGAATTCGGCGAAAAGGAGAGGAGAATTGGCCTCCGATGCGCAGCGATCCAAACTTCAAAACAGCAAAAACTCCTTAACTAGAAAGGCCGACATTTGCTCAAGAGCAAATACAGCACATTTCACCCATTCTTCCTCCCCATTCCAAATTTCCCCTAGAAAGGCCAACATTTGCTCAGGAGCAAATGCAGCATGGCTTCACCACATCAGGTCCCCCTAGCAGCTTGTTCTGGAACTGCAGGGCACTTTCTGGCGAAATGTTTAAAAGCCAATTAGTCCAGATAGGAACAACATATTTTCATCATTTTTGATGTGTAGGTAGCTGAGAGAGAGATGTGCATAATTAAATGCAAGTTATGCAAATGAGGAATTTATTTGCATAATTAATAAGGAAATTCTATCATTACAGTTTTTTACATTATACTACTTTCATACATGTAATGTATGTAACCTATGGCAGGTGGAACTTCAACAGATACTCATTATGCAAATAATGACCTAATTTGCATAATTAATGCTATGATTTCTTAATGGTGAATAATGGGAATGTCATACTTGGGACATATGTAAGTTAATCAAAAGTTAACAGCACGATGCATATATTATGTTAATGCGGAGGTCATTTGCATAATTACAGAAGAAATTTACATTTACATATCAAGCCTATATTTCATGGAGGTATGAGATCTCGGAACTCTTGTTGTCTTTGTATACATTCAATGGTGATTTGCACTAAATGGATTTTTTTTTTCGGATTTCGTTAAAAAAGTCGATAATTTGCGGGTTTTCGCAGCGCCATATTTTAGCCAATCACCGAGCAAACCTGGCTACACGTATTACGCAAGATCACTGATTTTTATATTTTTGACGACTAGGAATAAGATGAAAAATCGTGCTTTAGGGATTTTTTTTAATTTCTGACTTTAAGTATAGTTTTTGTTGACAAATAGGTGAAAAAAATCGAAATTTTGGGCTTTTTTCGGACTCAACTACCCATAATTCAAAATGGAGCGCATTTTTCCAAAATCCCTAAAGCACGATTGTCGGGAAAGCCGTTACAGTCATTTTGAGCCGTAAATGGGGTACGTTTGACTCCCCATGCTTCCAAGTTTGAACGAGTTTTGCAGACATGTCATATTGCCCGACAGTGTGCATTGTGTTATTAATACAGGCGTAAAGACGCATTGCAGTATTCAAGGTCACCCAAGGATACGGCAGTAGCCTCGCTAAAAATGATAGCGGACATGTACTGTCCTGGAAACTGTTTGTATCTATAGAAAATTGTTGTTTTTTTATTCTGTTGCGAGGCACTCAGGCAGAAGGGCTTGTTTTGCCGCTTTATTGCAAATGACCGCAGGTGACCCCGAAATGGAACGCGGGTTCGATTCGAACTGCCCAGATCGAACACGATCGAACACAGTTCGGATTCTATGTAATGTGGGAACTTTTGCAGCCCAGATTTTACCACCGTGAGGATGGTCGGGGAATAGAAACAATAAAAAGTTAATAAAGTTCTTACCGCAAGCTGCACTATTCTGGACGTTTGGCACGTATATCGGATTTGGATTCAGGGCATTCAGGACACCACTGATATTCCTCAACGGGTTGCTTGAGACATCATTGATGTCGTTTGAAGCTGCTGATGGTAGATCCTGCGAGAGTAGTTTTGGTTGAGTATCTGATAAAGCTTTGCATTCTAGGTTATTCTGGCACATGTGCTCTTTTTGCTGATGTGTATCAGCTGATGTCAGGGTGCAGGGAATATCACCACTAGGCATACTTGACATGAAGGCGGATCCAGGGCTGGCGTTAGAAGGCTCTATGGTATTTTGTAGGTGCGTGTTCACTCGGTCGGGATTGACGTCGTTTTTAGGGTGCAACGGATAAGGGGTTGTAGTGTTATGTGTGCACATTGGATTTGAATCCATGGCTTGTGTGCGACTGTTGGACTCTGTTTCTATTTCCTGATGGGGTTCACTTGGCTTGAAAGCGGATCCATGGCTGGCGTTAGAAACTTCCGTGGTGCTTTGCAGGTACATTGGATTGGGGAATACTTTGTTTTCAGCGTGTATTGGATAAGGGTTCACACTTTCATGTGTGTACATCGGATTTGGATCCCTGGCTTGTGTGCGCGTGTTACCATCGTTTCCATTGAAAGTATCAGTATAACTCGGGGCGGAGCCACACTCTGCCAAGTGGATGTCGTTTTCATTGTGGCTGCTGGACGCTGTGTTTGATCCTTGAAACGGTTTACTTTTTGTCTCTTCTACATTTTTCTTTATGCAGGTATTACGTGCCCTGCATGTATATGCAATAGCGTAGGTATCAAAATCACCAGGGCTGATATGAATTGTCCCCCTGTTCTCAAAGGCAGAACCGCTTAGGATAGATAAATGTTCATCGTCATCGTGTTCATTTTCCTCACATGTGCCAGAGATGTAGTTATTAACATATTCGTCAGTTTGCCTGACGGTAGGTGGAACAGTTCGGGTACCTGGTTCAGTTGTGCTGTCGCTGGAGGAGTCGTTTCTAACGACATTTGGTACGGCGTCGGAGGTTAGGTCTTCGGCCATGGCTCTGAGATTCCTTTAAGACACGCTAGCATGACATATAAGACAAAGATACGGTGACGCTGCACACTTCATTCTGAAGAGGCATTATGTACACAGAAAATAATCTCAGGGACAAAATGTACCGTTGAAAAACCTCTGACATTAGTTGGCAGACAGAATCAACCAATTTCTTTGTAGATGAAGCAGCCCACGAGTCGTCTTCACATACCAGACAATGTATATCAAACTAGTTGAAGTACGTGACGTCTCATATGTGGATGTATCTGACATGTTGTTTTTACTTGAATATGTTTACGGTTTCCTCACACAGTACCGATTTGTTACCTGATTTATTTCTTGACTAACTTGAGGTTATTTAGTCATAAACCTTCAATTATTTCTTAGTATGGTGAAAATAAAATTACGCCTAGACACTTACAGAATGAATTCAACATTGCCTTGTTGAGTAGTTTTATGCAAACAGTCTTATGCCAACAGTCATGTTTAAAACTAGGCTTGTTTATTTGCGCTACCACATAAAGATCGAAGTACTCATTCTGCACATTTTGGACCATAGTTGTTGAATTTTAGCGTAGAGAAACACTCACCATGAATTTTTAGTTGCTCTCGTCCGAAAAGTAAGCAAAGTGAATCACCAGTCATCAGACGGAGGTTGACGAGATTGACTAAAAAATCACGGTTTGGGTTTTTATTGTGTTGGAAAAAACATTTTAATTTTAGAATTATGGATTCTACCCAAACGGATGAGCCTACATTCGAATTTGGACCGTTGTTCTGTTTCGTTCATGAAAGAGACATCACAGTGTAAATCAATTTTTCACTACAGGTCGACAAGAACTAAAATATTCAAACTGGAAAGACTCTCATGAATTTAAGTGTTTACTATATAGTAGAGTAATATGGGGATGAGAAGAACATTCTGTACTTACGATGAGGCTTCTGAAAGCGGCTTGTCTGCAAGACGGAACGGCGCACAATTGAGACTCCGTGCAGGGAGATGATATAAATATTGAATAAACATATCTCCTAGAAGTTTTTTTTATTCAAATAAGACAGCAAATGCAACCATACTGGTGACACATTCAAGGTCGAGCACATACCTGGCCATAGACAACAAAGACACACAGAATGCACTAAAGCAAATATTGTAAGAAAGACGCGGTGTGGTATAGCCGAAAATCAAGAGTATGTACATGTACCGCCAGCCAAGCCCTACCTAAAGCTGTAATGGTGACAGTGACTAATATCATGACTTGAACATTGTGGCTGTTCATCATCTGTTCAAACTGCACAAATATCAATGGTTTATTTGCATTAAAACACAACAACACTGTCCCAAAAATGGCAGCCAGAGGCTGAATTGACATTGGGGCATCACATTATTAGTATAAAACGTCATATTAAGCGATTAAAATAGAAATAAACCATTACATAAAATGTATATAAAATATTGTCAACAACGTTTCAAGTGCAAATTAATATCATAGCAGATAACAAAACAGACGGACACTGGTAACACTAAAATAAGTCTTAGGTTAAAAAAAAGTGACAGTGTTACATATTAAGCAGGCGGATCATGAAAGGAAGGGCACTATTCTGATAACGATCAGTTCTGCTGCGAGGAGTGTTCAGTTTATAAGCTGATCTGGTTTGACGACCACTTATTGCACTGCCCTACATGTACATCTCCGTAGTCTATTCATGTCTAGGGTGGCATATGTACAGCATCATCTCAAAGTAGATGTTAAGGAACATATCTATAAACATTTCCAAGCACGTAGGGTGATAAATGTAAGAGTTATCTCCAAGCAGATGTTGGTGGCATCCATGATCTATTGTCATCTTCAAGCAGATGTAGAGTGGCATACCTATAAAGTTATTTCCAAGCAGATGCAAGGTTGCATATGTAAGAGGAACAACAATCACACTGATAGCGCGTCGAAATGCCAGCTTTTTGTGAAAGCACTTGTTTCCACACTCACGTACCATTATTATCTGCACTCTTACAAAATGAATAGAAGCGACTGCTCGGGCTTGGTACAGAAAAACTTTTATGTCAGAGAGAGAATGAAAATCACCAAGACCAAGCCCGGAGGGTAAGGAGTGGGTGGAGAGTGCAGACGAGAGGGAGTAGTGGGCGTACCAGGGCGTAGCCAGGTATAGGGACCAGCCTAAATCGGGCTATCGCTAAGGGCTACGGAGAGGTAACAATAGAAAAACAATCCAAACACGCCTGGCCTAAATATCGCTAAGTGCTACGGAAAAGTAACAATAGAAAAACAATCCAAACATGTCTAGCCTGAAAGAACAAACTACGTCCTATATTAATAATAACATCAACATGCCTAGATAGGCCGGGATAGGCTTGTAACAGCTAATAGTCCGTGTGTGTCTCTGACCTATGTCAAGGTGCACGCATGGATGGAGGCGGCCCTCGGGTACAGGGCATGGGCTGGCAGAACAGGTTCTGTTCGAGCTGACAGCCGTTACAGGTGCGTCAGGAGCTCGAAGTGGGAAGGGGACACGTCTGCTCTAGCAGTGCTTTGCCCGGCCGTCAAACGATCAAATTCCAGCTGGTGGTACTGAGACGATGACCAGCGGCTAAGGTGATCGGCCATGCGGTTGTCCAACCCGGGTATGTGGATAGCTCTGAGTTCGAATTCTCATGTGGCGGCGCACAACCACAGATTCCGCAAACAGGACTGTAGGAAGGGGGCGCGGCTTCTGCCGGAGTTCAATACCGTGACCGACACTTCATTGTCGCACATGACGACGACCAGACGTCTGGCTCAGCACTTACCCCACAACCGGGCGAGGACGAGGATGGACAAGAGTTCTAGACTGCTAATGCATGGATGAGACTCCAGCAGCTCTCAAATCGGGGAAGACTGCGTGGAAGTACCCTCCGGTCTCGTGAAGGAAGCCCCCGCAACCCGAGAGACAGGCGTCAGAGCTGAAGATCGCGTCGGGTTCCGACCAGCCCGCTTGAGGGAGCAGCGACACGCCATTGTAGGACGGTAAGAAAGTGGACCACCAGTGCAAGTCCTTACGAAACTCAGTGTCAATGTGCAGCCGCTGCTGCCTATCACGATAACGACGGAGGAACCTGATCATCCGCGAAAGAAAGAGACGACCTGGTCGCACACATGAACCCGATACAAATACCATTTTCACTTACAAGTGGATAATGGTGGTCACCATGTTCCACTTTTAAGTGGGCCAGGATGAGAGAGATTTGAAGAAACCTGACAAAGAAAGGATATGCCGGTAGTCTACAGCGCGCAGGCTGACGGAAAGTCTTGGCCCGCGTACATCAAACGCTGTTCCCAGGCTTGTAGAATTTACTCAAGCTTGCACCTTTGTTATCAAATTCTGCAATTTGGGTAGTGAAAATCAACGAATCTTCCACAGACTATAATTTGGAACAGCTCTGGGCAGCTTATTTGCAGGTAAGAACGCAGCATAAACGTTACGATAACGTCAGGAAATCTGGTGGGGAGGGGGGCTCTGTTTTGATAGATATTCTTAATTTCTAGGTAGAATTGATAATTACGAATTGTATCTACAATCACATAACTATTATTGAGTTGAAGCGCCTCTGAGTTTGAGGAAATAGGCCGGGTGCCAACCTCGTTCCTGAAAAAAAGGAGGAGCAACGTTCAGTTAAACGTTACAGGGTGGGTAAGCTATAGGGTCATCCTATGTACCGCAATACACTGGAATGCAATGGAATGCACATAAAGGAG
>NW_017804144.1:14234-25338 GCF_001625305.1 Branchiostoma belcheri | reverse complement strand
ATGCAATGGAATGCACATAAAGGAGGGTGAAATCTATCGAAAAATTACACTATGCTTCGATGGGTTAATGTCCCAGGGAACTGTATTTTGGGATAAGATAACCTACAATGTAGCATGCACATGGCCCAGAGAACAATGGATTCACTAGATGGCAACCTTACACCAGGCCAGTAGTTGCCATATTGTGTTTTGTTGCCAGCATAATGCTGACAAGCCGGCCGGTAATTTCCAGTCTTTTATTGTTCCCAGCAGGCTCACACACATCTATTATTCTATGCCAATATGCCAATATATAGTAACACGCAATGTTATCATAATTCCTCTCACTGTGACCCCGCCATTTGTAAGTAGCAAATGAGAGCAAACATGACGACTGGCCAGGTCATCACACGGTCACCAGATCGCCACTCAGTATTATAAATTTCTAGGGATGTCATATTTCCTGGGCCATGTATTAAGGTAATTTTATATCAAAATATGGCATCCTGAGACAATGACTCTTAAAAAGTGTATTCTGGTAGATTTTAGCTTGAGCTCCTTTACAGTGTATTCAGGTGTGTTTCGCTAAATAGATTAACCCGTTAACGTGTAACCTTAGTGCAGGTAGAATTGGAGCTGTGCAGGTATTTCTGTACCATTGGAGCTGAGCTGTGGAAGGTCTACCTCATTACCCTTGCACTAGCCCATGTACACTACAGTACAGGGTATATGCAGGTTAGTGCAGGTAAAATTGGAGCTGTGCAGGTATTTCTGATGTCTACCTGCACCTAACCTGCACTGGTCCATGTACTGGGTATATGCAGGTTAGTGCAGGTAAAATTGGAGCTGTGCAGGTATTTCTGATGTCTACCTGCACCTAACCTCAGCTTTTGGATTTATCCAATGTTGAATATAACCTCCTAAGTTTACCTATCTCGTTTAACATTTTGAGTCCTGTAATGTTCAGGTCTGTGACCTTTGGAAATTTTGAATTGTGGATCTCAGCTTACAGTCTGATACCAGATCGTGGCAGGGGAAAACAAAGATGCACAGCAGGTTGTTAATTGCGTCGTCTCTCCTCTTCCTTTTCAACCTCCTTACCAGGACTAACAGTAACATGCCACATACAAGCGGTTGTAGGGTAGAACATTGTGAAGCTTTTTGAAGAACCAGGGTTTTCGAACAGTCCTATATCCCTAAACATAATCTCCACGCAGATCTACAGTGATTTGAATATTGTTTGACTCGTTGGAAACAATCGGCTTGGTAATTAGGGATAAATGTGGCCAATCCTGCTGAATTTAGCATTAAGCATTGTCAGACACACCCATGTAGACCCGACTTCCGGACTGGACGGCTTTTTCCACCAACCCACATAATTGTTATATATAATAGGCAACTAACTATTAGTAAATTGGCATCTGGTTTGCTCTTGTTTACTTCTATTAGTCATTACACGGATAATCACTCTTTCTTTTGTGGAATCAAAATTATCAACAGGTTATACATGCCGTTCTAAACCATGAAAATTTAGCCCCGAAACCCAGACCAATTTATAATAGCGCGTACGGCACGGCCGGCCGCGGCCACGCGCACGATATATTCAAACGATAACTGTTAAATTGCATTCACATTATGTTCAAAACTACGGCGCCATACAAGGTGCAAATAAACAAGAAATACCTACCTATACTTAACCTCCTTGCATCCGTTTACAGTGTTCTAATTTAGTCTATTATGAACACTATCGATACCGCATGATAATAGTAACTTTCTTTACGACTATATGTAGCTACGGAGTATGGGGAAGAGTGCTGGTGTGGGAGAGAAGATATTTACCGGAGAATCCGGGGACAGCTTCGGCCAGACGCGGAGTGCAACAAGCCCTGCGGCGGGTGGTCACACGAGATGTGTGGAGGACCATGGAGAATGTCCGTGTACAAAGTATAAAGTACGTAACTGAATGCAAACTTAGGAAATGAACTAGAAAGGTAACATTTGCAGAGCAAATGCATAATGTTTACCTTTGCATATGGTCTGCTCTGTTAATTCTTACTCAAACAAATTTATATATCTGGTGACAGGAGTCTAATTCCTTCCCAGTCTCCAGTAGAAGTCGACGTCATCCATAAAGATTACTTGGTCTGGCCTAAGGGATCCTGGAATGACCTGACGCAACCTTTCCTTCTTCCACATTAGTTATAGAACAGCCCCTAAATATTATATTAATGTAAGCAACTGATCCCAGGTGGGGAGGGGCAGCTGTCCCCCAGCTGAATCAAAGCAGAGGTTGATGGGAAAAAGATCGTTATATATCTAATACAAAAGGCCCACTGCAGCAACGTAGGGACCCCCAGCGATGCCCGTTTTCGAACTTGACCTTGGCCGCTACAATGGTATTTTACCTATCAAAAATCATGAACCTTTATTTAGATATACTCGAGTTATCCTGCAAACAAGCGACACACACAAAAGATTAACTGCAGTGACGTAGGGACCCCCCACGCATCCCATTTTTGCACTTGACATTGGTCTTCCCTATGGTAACCTGTCTGCAAAAAATCATGAACAATCTTGAAGGGGGGAGGCATTTTTTATTGGACAGGGCTATCCTGTCCTATCCTATTGTATACTGGACAAACCTCTCATGGGCATCACGCCCAGATGCACGACATTGTGAGGCCGGTGGGGTGAATGGTGCTCATAAATAACAACACATAAAGTGTGCAGACGAACAGAAACAAATTTGTGCTAGTGAACTATATACATGGCCGCACTGACAAACCTGAGTTACAGCTGGATGTTGGGGAGGCCCATGTGCTGGGCCAGCCCCAACCTGAAACCGTCAACTGATTAACATGTTACACAAAAAGTCCGTATCTTTTGTGGAAATGTTTTTGGCTATCGGAAATATAGGTTGTATATCTAGCTAGAGCAAAAGTGGCCTTTCTAGTTTTTACTCACGTTTCTTCTTCTCCTCTTTCTCTTGGGGGGCGGGGGGCTTTTTAGGCCATTAATGGTAGGACCACCAAGTTTGTAGAGAATGGTGAAGTAGTAAAACTTTCGTGTATTTTGACGTCAAGGCCGTCAAAAATGTTTTCCGTAAAACTCGGAGCAATACAGACAAATTTTAACAAAAAGTGTCTATGGTGGAACATTAAGGCCTAGCAAGACTAACACTGACGTTATAAAATGAAGTCATGCATATTTAACCTGTCGGCCAGCTGTTGAACGGATTCAACTTTGGGGACCAAATGACCTGATTACAATTGCAATCTCAAAGCAGATACATGTGGTGGCATGGGTAGGTTATCTTCGGATACACAGTGGCTTGGCCTTCAAGCAGCTACAAGGTGGTATGGATCCTGTCAATCTACATGTTCCAACAGCAAAAGGCATTGGAAGATTCCATTGCTGCATGGCGGTATAGACTGTTGGAACACTTCACATTTAAACAGGGAGTTCGTGTGTGGGAGGGGGATAGGTCTATTTTTGGTATGGGTGATGTGGTAAAGCCATGCTGCATTTGTTCGTGAGCAAATGTTGGCCTTCCTACTTCTTTTTCGTGTATTTTGTGTAAATTTATTCCTTAGTTGTTTACATCAGCGTTAGCGATTATATAAGTGCTCGAACTTGAGCGCGCCACCACTTTGGTTATATGTGCTGTCTTATTTGAATAAAAACACTTCTCGGAGATATGTTTATTCAATATTTATATCATCTCTCGGCACGGAGTCTCAATTGTGCGCCGTTCCGTCCTGCAGACAAGCCACTTTCAGAAGCCTCATCGTAAGTACAGAATGTTCTTCACATCTCCATATTACTCTACTAACCACTTAAATTAAAGAGAGTCTTTTCAATTTAGATATTTTAGTTTTTGTCGATCTGTAGTGGAAAATTGGTTGTGTAAAATATGTACACTGTGATTTTTCTTTTATAAACGAAACAGAACAAGGATGAGAGCAACTCAAAATTCATTGTGTTTCTCTAAGCTGAAATTCAACAATAATGGTCCAAAATGTGAAGAATGGGTACTTTGATCTTCATATGATAGCACAAATTAACAATCCTAGTTTTAAACATGACTACTGGCAAAAAACTACTCAACAAGGCAATGTTGCAATGGGTAAGTGTTTAGGCGTAATTTTATTTTCACCACACTAAGAAATAATAGAAGATTTATGACTAGATAACCTCAAGTTGGTCCCGAGACAGGTAACAAAACGGTATGTGAGGAAACCGTAAACATATTCAAGTAAAAACAACATGTCAGATACATCCACATATGAGACGTCACGTACTTCAACTAGTTTGGCATACATTGTCTGGTATCAGAAGATGACTCGTGGGCTGCTTCATCTACATAGAAATTGGGTGGTTCTGTCTGCTAACTAATGTCAGAGTTCTTCGCAGCGCTCCATATGGTGTACATGACCATATAGGATTCAGGATACAAGTGTTTAAATGTGCTGCGCTCTGATAACTAAATATCGCACTAGAAAGGCCAATATTTGCTTTGGAGCAAATACAGCGATGGGTTCACCACATTTTACGACGTCATGGCAGGGAAAGAATGAGAAACACAAGGGAAAACAATGATTTACATTGATATAACTATAATATGAAGTAACATACAACTAAAACAACAGTTGGATAGCTATTTCCTACTTTATTGGTTAGGATTTTTAATTGCATAATGCAAACTGTTGATTTTCAAAATAAATAAAAAAACGTTCATGCCCCGCATTCCAATGCTGGAGCAGAAAAGCTTGAAATACCTACCAAAACACTTGAATAAAGACATACTGTCAGTATGGAAATCTCTGTGCAGGTGTTAATCAAGTTAAATCCCAACAGCCAATCAGCAAGAAATGCTCTGTGCAGGTGGAAATGCTCTGTGCTTGTGTTAATCAAGTTAAATCCCAACAGCCAATCAGCAAGAAGTATAGAGGAAAGCTGCATGCCTATTGGTTGATGCCCTGCATTCCATTGTGATGACTCATGCCCAGACGTGGTAAACACGGTACACTAACACAGTAATACATTTGCTATAATACAGACCAAAAAACTCAAATAAAACCATTCTAAAAGCCTGTATCACAATAATTTAAAAAACGCCTAGGGGTATTTGCCCACTGTACCTCCATACCAAATTTCAGGACCTTGGGCCCTAAAATGAAGAAGCTGAATCCATTTAAAAAATGGCAGGAGGAGAAGGAGGAGGAGAAGAAGAAGAAACATCAGAAAAAGCAATATGGTTTCACCACACCACTTCGGAAAAGTAGGAACTTGTTACATACAGTCTCTATCTCATAACTTCAAATGAATCAACTAGAGTTCCACAATCTCATACCTTCGCCAAATGATGTTAGCTTTTATGATTAAGAAATTATATATTAATCCCCCTAATTATGCAAATAAAATTCTCATTTGCATGAATTATATCTGTTGATCATATTCTCCACCAAAAGATAGTCTTATCTTAACAAAGAATGCCATGATGAAATTTTCTCATAAATTATGCAAATGAGGTGCTTATTTGAATAAGTTATGTTTGATTATGTTCACCTTAACTTAACTTTCAAACACCCCAAGTATAAAATTCCAGGCAGTTACCACTATGCAATTATAATATTTTCTCCTTAATTATGCAAATTAAGTCTTCATTTGCATAATCGATATCTGTCTGTGTTTCTCTCATTCTTAATAACATATGTCACAAGCTTGAACTTCCTATTATGGAATGCAGCTGATAAATAGAATTTCCTCATTAATTATGCAAATTACATCCATAATTGCATAATTGTAATATCATTATGTCAAGCATCACTCAAGCTACCTACATACCAAAAATCACGATGATCCATCCATCGGTTCTTGAGTTATCCCCCTTTAAACATTTGTCCATTAAACCCCCCCTGCAGTTCTAGAGCAAGCAACTAGGGGGCTCAAACTCATGTCACTTTATCCCCAGCACAAGAGCTATCTACCATCTAAATTTCGTCACCCTAGCATGTCTGGATCTTGAGATATCAAAACCGGAAGTTCTGCTGCAGTACCATGACAAGCCGCCAGGTGGCCCAAAATCTAATCATTTTGAGGTCTCATCAAGACCTACCCACCTACCAAGTATCAAGACAATCCATCAAGACCTTCTCAAGTTATCGTGTTGACAGACAGACAGACAGACACACACACACACACATACACGAACGCCCCTGAAAACATAACCTTCTTGGCGAAGGTAATAATTCAGCCTGTGTGTGGGTGGGTGGTAGAAAGTATACTTTTATGTCACTTCGTTACATAATAAACAAGAGTTCCGAAATCTCATACTTCCATGAAATATGGGCTTGCTTTGTCATACATTTCAACCTGTCCTCATTGATTATGCAAATGACCTCCACATTAACATAATAAATGCATAGTGGTGTTAACCTTTAAGTACATGTAACTTACATGTAACTTAACAAGTAAGTTACATGTAACTTACTTGTAACTTAACGAGGTATGAAAGTCCCATCATTCACCAATAAGGAGTCACAGAATTTTCACATTAATTATGCAAATTAGGTCATCATTTGCGTAATTGGTATCTGTTGATGTTCCGCCTGCCACTGATTAAATAGATTACATGTATTAAAGTACTATTACATAAAACACTGTAATTATAGAATTTTCTCATTAATTATGCAAATTAAGTCCTCATTTGCATAATTTGCATCTAATTATGTAAAACTCTCTCTCATCTACCTACACACCAAAAATGATGAAAATACGTTGTTCCTATCTGGACTTATTGGCTTTTAAAGATTTCGCCAGAAAGTGCCCTGCAGTTCCAGAACAATCTGCTAGGGGGACTAAATTCACACCACTTTTTCCTGACAGGAAAAGCTATCTGTCACCAAAACGTCAAGACCATAGCATGTTCAGGACAAAAGATACAAAAACCGAAAGTTCTGCTGCAGTACCAAGGTCATCCACCAGGAGGCCCATATTTGACCTTGAACTTTGTCTTCCTAAGACTTACCAACATACTAAATATCATCATAATCCATAAAGGCGTTATGAAGTTATGCTGACTACAAATGTTCGGAAACACAGACAGACAGACACACAGACAGACACGCCAAAAACAATACCTCCACTTTTCATGGAGGTAACAAGAGTTCCACGCGCTCATACCTTCGCCAAAATGATATTAACCCTTCCGGTTGACGAATTATACAACTTTAATCATTGATTTAACAAAGAGCCTCATTTGCATGGATTATATCAGTTGATCATATTCTCCACTCCACTCTATTCTAGCACTTCCTCGTAAATTATGCAAATAAGGTCATGATTTGAATAAATTATGTTTATTGGTGTTCACCTTCACTTAACTTCCAAATGCGGCAAGTATGAAATTCCCAGCAGTTATAAATATGAAATTATAACACTTTCCGATTAATTATGCAGATTAGGTCTTCATATCGTTCTTTATTACCTGTCACAAGTGTTTCATAGTCCTATCATTGATCTAAGCATATTTATAGAATTTCCTAATTAATTATGCAAATTAGCTCCTGATTTGCATGGTTGTCCTCTGATTATGTCAAACATCGCGTTAGCTACCTACATACCAAAAATCACGACAATCCGTCATCCGTTCTTGAGTTATCCTTCCAAGGTTTCTCAACAAACGCTCCTGCAGTTCCATAACAAGCCGCTAGGGGGCCCAAACTCATGTCACTTCTTCCCTAGTCCAAGTGCTATCTACCATCTAAAATTCGTGATCCTAGCATTTGAGATATCAAAACCAGAATTTCTGCTGCAGTACCAACAAAAGCCGCCAGGGGGCCAAAGATCTAACCATTACTAGGTCTCACCAAGACCTACCCACCTACATAGTTTCATGACAATGCATATCAAGCTTCTTGAGTTATGCTGTTCACACAAACAGACGGACAAACGCTACTGAAAACATAACCTTCTTGGCGAAGGTATTTAACCTAATCCTGTAGTATTCCAGAAAAATATTCAGGAAAATTCAGGAAAGGATATGCCACGCCGTTGCTCCATACAACATACTTACAAACTTTGATCTTTCAGTTCAACATATGTTCTGTAAAGTATGATCCTGTGAAGAAATAACAACGTTAAGTTGTTGACAACATAGACTAAATTTATAATATCATCCCACCCTCGTGTGAAAAGATATCACTGTTTCCAAAGAAACCGAACTTGATAACGTGCGGCCCCAATATTAGCACTCCCCCTCCTGACCTCTCACTATACAGTACATTTTGTCAAGACCAGGAAGGTTTTCAATTCACTGTTTTGCACAGTTCACTGTTTACTGGCACTGAAACTTAGGATGCATATATGCTAAAAAGTGGTTGTATTCGTATATGATCGTATATGCCAATCGCATGGATACTTTGTCCTTGCGATTATTTTCTCATTTACACAATGTCTGTTTATAATGATGTGTGCAGGGTCACAGTGTCTTCATCTTATATATTATGCTAGCGTGTCTTGAAGAAGTCTCAGAGCCATGGCTGAAGACCTGACCTCCGACGCCGTATCAAGTGTCGTCAGAAACGAATTCCTCGGCGATAGCATGACTGAACCAGGTACAGAAACTGTTCCACCTACCGTCAGGCAACCTGGCGAAGATGTTAATGGCTACATCTCTGGTACATGGGAGGAAAATGAACACGATGACGAAGAACATCTACATGTATCTATCCAAAGCGATGCTGCTTTTGAGAACAGGGAGACAATTCATATCAGCCCTGGAGATTTTGATACCTACGCCATTGCATATACATGCAAGACATATGATGCCTGTATGAAGAAAAATGCAGAAGAAACGAAAATTAAAGCGTTTCAGGGATCAAACACAGCGTCCAGCAGCCACAATGACAACGACATCCACTTGGCAGGGTGTGGCTCTGTCCAGAATTATACTAATACCTTCAATGGAAACGATGATAACATGCGCACACAAGCCAGGGATCCAAATCCGATGTACACACATGAAAGTGTAAACCCTTATCCAATACACGCTGAAAACAAAGTATTCCCCAATCCAATGTACCTGCAAAGCACCACGGAAGTTTCTAACGCCAGCCATGGATCCGCTTTCAAGCCAAGTGAACCCTATCAGGAAATAGAAAGAGTGTCCAACAGTCGCACACAAGCCATGGATTCAAATCCAATGTGCACACATAACACTACAACCCCTTATCCGTTGCACCCTGAAAACGACGCCAATCCCGATCAAGTGTACACGCACCCACAAGAGCCACCCATGGAGCCTTCCAACGCCAGCCCTGGATCCGCTTTCATGTCAAGTATACCGAGTGATGACGTTCCCTGCACCCTGACATCAGCTGATACACATCAGCAAGATGACGCAAACATGTGCCAGGACAACCTGGAATGCAACGCAGCTTTATCAGATACTCAACCAAAACTACCCTCGCAGGATCTACCATCAGCAGCTCCAAACGACATCAATGATGTCTTGAGCAACCCGTTGAGCAATATTAATGATGTCCTGAATGCCCTGAATCCAAATCCGATATACGTGCCAAACGTCCAGAATAGTGCAGCTTGCGGTAAGAACTTTATAAACTTTTGTATTGTTTCTATTCCCCGACCATCCTTTTGAGTAGACTGTATGGTAACAACTGTTAAACAACAATTCTACAATACTAATCTATCCTATGTTTAGAACAAAAATTATTGTCTTCGTCAGAAGGACTATGAAATTGTCTCGCCGGATTGTGGGTGACTGCGGATTTAGCGGAATAACTCTTGAAGGCATTATTCTACGTCCATGATTTTTTGCAGGCAGATTACCGTTGTTAAGGGGAAAGTCAAGTGCAAGTTTAAGCTTCGCGGGGGGTCAGTACGTCACTGCAGCGGATTTTGTTGTGTTTGTGGCTTGTGAGCAAAATAACTCAAGTACATTTGAATAAATGTTCATGATTTTTGGTAGGCAAGCCGCCATTGTAGAATCCAAGGTCAAGTTCAAAAACGGGCCTCGTGGGGGATCCCAATGTCGCTGCAGTGGACCTTTTGTGTTAGATATATAATGATTTACCCCCACCAATCTCTGCATTGATTCAGATGGCAGACAGCTGTTTTCTGTGATCAATTGTTGGAAAAGTCGGACATGCGTCAAGAAGGTCATTCCCTAAATTGTAACGTCAGACCAAGTAATCTTTATGGATGATGTCCACCGGAGACCATAAATTTATTGCAAAAGCGCCATAAAATACATGAACGGAAGGGCCGAAAAAAACTGATTAAGATGCATCTATTTGGAGCATATTACTAACTGTGGAAATACAAAGGTTAGGACACAAATTGAATAAAGGAACATAGTGTAACAACAAACGAAAACAGCAATAAATCTCCCCCTGTTCTAATTCTTTTCTTTCATCACATCTTCTCATTACATTTGGTGACACTGTCATGACACTCTGATCATAATACAGAAGCAGAATTTTTGATAACATTTTTTCCAGTAACAGTCCAAATCAAATAACTTTGACCTAAAAGGGTGACAGTGCATCTGTAAATCTGTGGCAAACCCTTTCGGGGTGTTCTGTAGAATAAAAAAAGGGAAAAAAAGGAGTACCGAGATTCTTTTGTACTCTAGACCAAATAGATTTCTAGTATTAAAAAATGTTCGTTTATCTATTAGAACAATGTCCCTCTGACGAAGACATGAGATCTCCGACCTCTAGTTGTGGATGGTATGGATGAAATACATTGTTTTTACTCATGGTTCTCATTCTTCTCCTGTCAATTGGTTAACTTCTTCATTTTTATTCCAAATGACCTGAAATGTGGTATGAAGAAATAATTGGCCAATATCAATAGTGTGCGAATGCCAATAGGCATGCAGCATTCTATATGCATGAAATGTTCGTCTTTTTGGATGATGAAATAATGAGGTCATTGCTACATATTGACACCCTGCAACATATTGACAATAGGGCAACTTCATGTGTTTTAGTGCTTATATCAAAATTACTGTACCATTAATTTTGTTTCATCTTGAAAAACAGCAATTTGCATTACATGTTTAAAGCTACAACTTAACCCTACCTAGACCGGGGGGGGG
>NW_017804144.1:0-14214 GCF_001625305.1 Branchiostoma belcheri | reverse complement strand
GGGGGGGGTAAAAGTGCCCGCGCCAAATTTGATGTCACCTAGCGTCTGAACGGCTAGTGCTAGAACGGTCAAACTTGGTGACTGATCTTAGAATATTGTTGGCAACAATTATCTATCATTGGAATAAGACAATGATTTTTTTGTGTTGCCTTGGCAACGGGTTAATGACAGGCATTTTTTTGCTAAATTTTTTAATTTTTGTTTCAACAATAGAATGTAATGGGTCTTATGTCAAGTTACTCATGGTTTCTAATATTAATAACATCCAATATAATTTTATGTAAATTTTTTCAATAAATATGCCTAATTTATGCTAATTTAATGACGTCATTGGCCAAAATCCAAGATAGCGGACCATATCATTAGAACAGGTATATACAGGTTATTTTCATTAAAATTTCATCAATACTTTCATTTCTTTTTCCAAAAAAGGTTTAAATGAAGGAATTTATTATGTTTACAGTGTATTTTAGGCTATCATAAAAAAATATTTTTGAAAATTCAAGATTGATGATCCAAGTTGGCGGATATCTTAAATATGCATGACGTCATTTTATGACGTCACGGGTGTTGCTATGGGCAATATAAGACTTATTATATCATACCCGGGCCGCGATCATGTTCGATAACGGGTTCCGGACCGGGCCGTACTTAACGGTACGGCCCGGTCCGGAACCCGTTATCGAACGCTTCCCTGGCTTCCATAAAACGATTCGAACGCGTTTCGCCCTAAACCGCGTGTGCCCCTTTCGAAAATTCGAATACAGAATCCAGACGTTGGAATTGATGTTGTTGCAGTTTAGGGTTTAGTGGTACCAACTTTTGGCTCATCTTGCATTGAAAGGCGTGTTTTCTTGGGTGGGTATGACATAAATAAAATACAACTCGGTCCCGGCTCTCCCGCGAGTCGGATCGCCCTCCGGCCTGCGGCCGTCGGGCGATCCGACCCGCGGTCGGGCCGATACCTCGGGCGATACGGAATACCCCGTGTTGTATTCTATATGTACCCCCTAATATTCTGTCTTAAACACTTTTGGTAAAGTTATGTTGTATACTATTTAGTTTTCAGGGAATAACCTATCTAGACGGTTTTGGCCAAAAAAATCACATTAATGACGTCATAATGACGGCATATTATGTCATAACGACATAAAGATTGTAAATATGATTAACGTTTACTAGTACACTATCCTCTGAAAATTTGGTGGTCATACGACAAACCGTGCGCGAGTTCTGAGGGGGGGGGGTCAAATGAAATCCCACCAAGCCCAAAAAAAGCCCGGTCAAGGTAGGGTTAAGATCCAACACTGAAAAAAGTGTTCTTACCTAAAGCTTTCGACCAGTCACTCTGGTCTTCCTTGAGTAGACTGACCCAGTGATGCTGTGGCCCCCATCGCGGTTTACGGAAGGATGATGGGCCCTGATGTAATTAGCCTGTTACACCCCTCTCAGAAAATATTTGTCCAATATTCTCACAGTGTCCAGTGAAACAAAATGCCCAGGTGACTATGTGGATGTGTTTTACACTAATTAAACTGCGCTCTCATTGGTCATCCGAAAAAAACTAATTAACCAACCCCATATAAGGCAAGCGCCCCTTATGGTTCCGGGTCGGAGTTTAAATCTGGCCAGAGTCTAAGTAAGTGCGCAGTAAATCGCCAGAAACGTGACTTTGTATGGTATGTTTTGGCCGCGATATCCCTGAAATCGTAATATCTGTGTACATATATTTGTATTTTCTGAAAAGCCTGTTAGTTGTATGCCTTTATGCAATTTTTGGTGGTCCAGCGAAAACTTCCTGGTATTAGTCCGCGCGGATGGTTATTTGCCCTTTTCGCCTGACCGCCGAGATGGTACGTTCTATATGCGTTGTGGGTGTGTTCGAGCCATGGAAGATAGCGATAAACGTATCGCATCGATTTTAATTAAATTCAAATTTTGGAAACATTAGGTTCTGAACTTCTTCGAGTACTAAGCCGTGGTTGAAAATGTCGAAAAAAATTACCCCTTACATGAAAATGTACTTTGATGTGCCTTATTTACCTCTAAATAAATTTGGCGCACAAAATATCAATCAAGTGTATTGATAAGCGGCACGGCACCCCTTTCCACCAAAAGAGTGAAAAATTCCTACCCGCGTTTATTACAGAAATGACAGCCCGTCGGGCTGAGGGTGTCAAATTGCTCCGAACACGGAAGGAAACTCCGGTCCGAGACCTTATCACTTCACCCATTTCGTCGGAGACATCCGCAATGCCGAAGATGTTCTTTGTTGTTCTTGCCTTGGCAGATGACACCACACTTCTTCTCCTTGTGGGTTTTGTCCTTGGCTGCAACGAGGAGGTTCCTTAGGGCTGTGGTCGTTTAAAGCAAGTTGTAATTCCGTGGGAGTTAAAAACATCTTTCTGTGGGCTTCCTACAAGTCCTTGATGTGTGGAAGGACGTTCAAACCCTTGGACCTAATTACTGCTAAACAGTTGGTGATCTGTGAAGAGTAGCTTTGTTGATGGTCATCTGGGGTTAGCCGCAGATTTTTACTGTTTGGGTCAGGTGGGACCTCTCTGTCTCTAAATCCTGTGGGTCTGAAACTATGGTGTTGGCTCATCAGGGCCCATCACCCTTCACTCAGCGGCGACTGGAGTTGACATCATATACCAGAAAACTTTGACCCAGTGTTAACGTCACACGTGACAGCCTCACTCTATTGAGGAAGACTAGAGTTACTGGTCAAAAGCTCTAGGTAAGATAACTTTATTGTGTTGGATATAAAGTTTTAACTTCAAACATGAAATACCAACACAGATAAACTTTCATGACAATTTGCATTACGGCTATGAAATGCATACAGTGTTATAAAATGTATTATCATATAGGCAGAAGGCGTCGACCAATCAGAATGCTCCATTTGTCAGTGCGGTCGGTTATTAGAATACCATTATGCTGGGGACAGGGCACTAATAGTAGTGTTAAGACTTGTAGTATTTATCTATTAAAACGTATTGTAGTTAATTTTTAATAATTTGTTTCAGAACACAGCACAATTGAAAAAAAAGAAATTTTAACGGACGATGATTTTTGACATCCCCACTAAAATTGTACTGTTCCAATGTCACATGATCACCACAGATCATTGTCTAATTGATCTGTTTTTCTGTCCATGTCATCTTGTTTCACGTAACATTGAATGTGAGAGTTTTTTTTGGCAATGGAGGAATTTTATAAAATACTTTTGTCAACTAACTGTCAGTTGGACAGGCTATATGATAATAACTTTAATGTCCCGCCTTATCCTCGGTGTATATAGTGGTATAGTCCCTGGTCAGATGCAATAACTACCTCATAAAACACCTCGTTTGCTCCGCTCACTTGGTGTTTTATTCGGTGGTTATCACAACTGACCAGGGATTATCTCACCATTTACAGCTAGGGGCTGGGCATCAATCCGTTATTATACAAAATCCAATTTATTTACCTTCAAATCAATTGATGTAGGTCCACAGCAATTTAATCATTTGGTTTTCGGATCCATCCGCTTCCTTTTTGTCTGATTTGAAGATAAAATCACGTTCTGAATTAACTACAAAATGCTCATATTTTGGTCCCAACAGTTGACTAACATGGCACTAATCTGCAATATTTCAGGATGCACCCGTCGCCAGCTCTGCTTAGCTGCAGTATATACAGCTACGGTCCTTGTGTCGTGCGTCGTTATTGGAGTCTTTCTCTGGTTAACTTTAAGCGCCCGGTCAACAACGGTAGGTCTTATAGCCGTGTCTTGCTGTCGCTGTGTTCACCGTTTTGTGAGCTTTCTTTTGCATTTTAGAGTTCTCGTTTAGTTACAGGGCAGACGTCACTATTGCGCTGCACAGTAGAGGCCCTAAAAGGGTTGTATTTCTAGTTAATATGTTTGAAAATCCCTTCCCCTCAAAATATTACCAGTTTATTGGGCATAATGATAAACCTGAGTGATGGGGTCTTGTCTGCCCAGCTGTTGGCAGCTGTTTTCAGAGTTTAAGCTGGTTACCCCCCCCCCCCTGTTTTCTGTCTGTATTTGGGAGGCAGACTCTTGTGGTTCTCTAATGCAGGAGAATTTTTTTAAGTTTTGAAATGTGAGAAAGTACCTTTCTCATATTTCATGGAGGACATGTTTCAGTGTATTTAACCGTAGTTTTGTACAACTCAAGGTAAAAGTAAAGTCTACCATTATGTATATGTATATTGTCTGCATAATTACCTTCGCCAAGAAGGTTATGTTTTCAGTAGCGTTTGTGTGTGTGTGTGTGTGTTTTTTTCGTATGGTTTAGCAAGATAACTCAAGAAGCAGTGGATGGATTGGAATGAAACTTGGTAGGTTAGTAGGTCTTCATGAGACCTAGAAATTGCTAGGCTTTCCTAGGTACTGCAGCTAAACTTCCGGTTTTGATATCTCATGTTCTGGACATGCTAGGGTCACGAATTTCGATTGGTAGATAGCTCTTTGGGTAGGAAAGAAGTGACATGAGTTTTGGTTCCCTAGCGCCTTGTTCTGGAACTGCAGGAGCATTTGTCGAAAAGAAATTGAAGGACGATAACTCAAGAACCAGTTGACCTATTGTCTTGATTTTTGGTATGAAGGTAGTTGAAGTAATGCTTGACATAATCAAATGGCAATTATGCAAATCACGAGCTAATTTGCATAATTAATGAGGAAATTCTATAAATCTGCTTTGTTCGATTATAGAACTATGAAACACTTGTGACATCTACTTGAGAACGAGAAAAACATCTGAGGATATAGATTATGTAAATACGGACCTTATTTGCATAATTAATGACAAATTTTTATTATTCCATAGTTGTAACTGCTTGCACCTCGAATTTCATACTTGCCACATTTGGAAGTTAAGTGAAGGTGAACATCAATAAACATGATTTACTCAAATCATGACCTCATTTGCATAATTTATGATGAGGTGCTATAATAGCCTTTGTTATGCTAAGGCTGTCATTGGATGGAGAATATGATTAACTGATATAATCCATGCAAATAAGGCTCTTATTTACAAAATCAATGATTAAAATTGTATAATTCGTCACCCGCAAGGGTTAACATCATTTGGCGAAGGTATGAGATCGTGGAACTCTTGTTGGACTATACGATACTTAAAAAAGGTCAAGCTTCACAAAACAGTAAACAAGAATGTGCAGATCTCATACCTAGGCTTGTGTAAATGTTTTGTATTCATCTCATTGTTTATGAAAATAAGGTTATACTTATAATCATAATTCTAATTTGATGTTAATTCAAATTCGATGTAACACTTAACTAACCTCGGCATGTCATAAGTATGAAATTCGCAACATTTACCGATAAGGAATCATAGTATTTTCCCCATATAATTATGTAAAATTGACGTTAAATTTAGACCTTTGTCTTCCTACGACCTACCCACACACTTAAATTCGTCAAAAACCCTTAAAGGCCTTAAGTTATGTCGACCAGAAATATTCGGAAATTTGTGTTGTACCATTTTCGTTATCGTGTGAACAATGCAAACAAAAAACGGGAACACACAAACACAGACACACATAGAGAGAGAGAGAGAGAGAGACCTTGAAAGCTGGTGTGTTTTGCCAAAGGGCAGTTTAACAGGCTTTATGGATGCAGTTACAGTCACAGACACAGGCCGAAAACAAAACCTTGTGCACACAAAGTTGCATGATCCTTTAGAATTAGGGAATAGATTACTTCGCTTGTTCTTTCAAAACATCCGTAAAAATTTGATCAGGTCGGTAAACGAATGAATAGCAAAGTTCTTTGATGACAACTATTTATTTTTTTACGAGCCGACGTTTCAATGACCGCCTGTAATCTTCATCAGGGCAATTTAAAGAACTTTGATATTCATTCTTTCAATGCAGTTTAATAATACTACTACTACGACGATTTCTACCACTTCTACTGTCTATACTCTTACCTCTGTACCAACCGGAGGTGGCAGCTCTGTCTCCGCGTTCTCAGCAGTCTCCAACACCTCACAACGCCAAGGTGAGACTAGGACGAAAGTTTATCTGTTGGTAGGAAATGTTAAAACATAATACTTCACACAAGAAGCTAGTTTCAAAATCCCTAAGGGAGAGAAACCTACTGTGCATGAATCCAGTTTGTGCCTGAACGCAGCTAGAACTTTGCAGAGATCGAGTTAAGTTGAAATCTCAGAGGGCCCTTCCAGCAAGTTAGTGAGCTTTTATGTGTTTCGTGTGTTTCAAGAATTTGATCGCCACAAACATCGCGCTACTGTTGTTTGTCTTTTTCCCGATAGTTACTCAGAAATGGCGGGACGACTACCGCTGTGGAGACGGTTACACTACAGGTGATGGGAGGACCGCTGAGTGTGACCCTGACAGTAACTGGCCATGCTGCTCTCCGGGCAACTGGTGTGGGAATACTGCAGCTCACTGTGACTGTGCGGGCTGTGTCTACTACCATAACACAGGTACTTAATGATTTATGAAGGTGAGTCTATGTGTATGTATGTTTCATGTACCTTTATACATCTAATGTATGTTATGTATGGCAGGTGAAAAATCAGCAGATAGCAATTATGCAAATAATGATCTAATTTCAATAATTAATGTGAATATTCTGTGATTCCACACACGAAAGTAAAGTAAAGTATTCTGTGATTCCGTATTAGTGAATTTTGGGAATTTTATTCCTTGTGCCATGCGTGTTAAGTTACTTAAAGGTTATCACTCTGCATATATTATGTTAATGTTTAGGTCATGTGCATTATCAATGAGTTGAAATAAAATATTGCCAAAGAATAGGAATTTAGGCAAATTATTGTAATTTGAGTTCAGAAAATCATTAGTATGGTAATTATGACCCTATTTCCATACTCAGTGAGACAAATGCAAAAAATAAACATTTACAAAAACATATTTTAAGGATGTATAAGGTCTCCGAATTTTTAATATTGTTGCAACTGTTGTCAACATATACGGCTTAACATTTTACAAGAAGGCGTGAATTGCAGTCTTTTTGTGTGTATGTGCGTGGGAGGGTGTGTTATTTACATGTATGCATGTGTGTTGCGTTAGTGTGTTTGTCGTCCGTGCATGTTTGTGTGTGTGTGTGTGTGTGTGTGTGCGTGTGTGTGTGTGCACGTCCGTGCATGTATGTGTGCAGGTTTTTGTGTAAATACACCACATTTTAACATGGGAAATGCGCTTCTTTTATGACTCCTAGAGAGTGGTGACAGGAAGTTGGAGAAGATTATTACCATTCGAGGAAATGGAAAAGAACCTGACATGACAGAGGCGTACGGAGTCGCCGTGTCTGCTGACAATGAGATATTTGTAACCAGCTTAAATGGAGTCAAAGTCTTCAGTATAAATGGGAACTATCTTCGCCGCTTCTCAACGGCACTGCCGGGTAAAAATGTCTTTATCATGCCTTTTGATGTTGCTATTGGTATAGAGCCCGACCGTCTGTGGGTAGTGGGAACTATTTTGAATTCTGGTGGGAATGCGGGAAATGTGCAGGTTGTAACGTACAGTAGGAGTGGTCAGGCCATGAAGAAGCTCGAGACGAGAAGTTCGAATAACGTAGGCTTTACGAGACCTTTTTTCCAGCCCTCCATTGCGATAGACGTGTGCAGCAATAAAATCATCGTCGGACAGGGAAGTACAGTAAAGATGTTTGATCCAGACGGCTCTCTGTATCGGAGTTTTAAAGTGTCATCAGGTAGTGAGGGAGGGATCGGAGGAGTCACATCGGACAGCGAGGGAAATATACTGCTTACATTTTTTAATAGCGCCTTTAAGGCTGTTGCAATGTATAGTCACTCCGGAGTCAAGATAGTAGAATTTGCCGGAAGGGGTAATGGCCAGCTGTATAATTTCTATGGTATTTGCCGGGACAAGTTGGGTAATATCATCGTAGCAGACAATGAAAACAACCGGGTGGACATGTTCACAAACCGTGGGGAATTTGTCCGAACAATTGCGAACATTCAAGAACCGACTGGTATCGCTATGGGACCAGATGGAGAGATGGTGGTAACTACCGTAGGTCACGATTTAAGGTCTCAATCCACCGTAACTATCTTTCCACGCCACATGGTTCTTCCTTAACGTCATAGGGAGAATTAATTTTTCCCAGGTGGTGGGGGGGGTGTTGTCAACAGATTTGTTTGAATTTCCGTCCGAGATTTGTTATTGAGGTCCCGGAGAAGCATGGTGACTTGGGGAATTTTAGCTGGACTTAAGTTAAGTTGGTGTAATAATATGGTACCCCGGCGCTCCGTGTTGAATATGGCATGGTATTTTCAAGAGTTGATGTCCTCAGTAGTTAACCCTAAACAGTATACCCGGGGTCCGCGTGGACTCCAGCACTATGTATGCTATAATATATAATTTTAAGGAAATTGTCACTTCAATACAGTGCCAAAAATTGCGTTTCTCCATTTTAAAGGAAACATTTATATCTGATTTTCTTTTGGAGTCCGCGATCGTAATAGTTGTACTGGCATTCTTATACATTACTTTATTTCCGTTTTTATGTATTTTATACACTTATCGTAGGGGCACCAAATTTAGTCAGAGAATGGTGTAGTAATATTTTATTTATATTAACAACTTTGGTGTAGTTAAAAAGTCATTTGACATCATCGTGACGTCATGTATGTTTTTTTTTATTATCAATTTTTTTCTGTTGAACTCAGATAGAGGAAAAAAAATAAAACTTTAAGAAAAAGTATCTATGATGGAATATTAAGGTCTATTTAGAGGCCTCTGACAACAACACTGACGTCAAAACAAAAACATTTGGAACTGGTCGCAAACAAACCATTGTTTTGACATAGCTAAATATAATTATAAATCCGCAATACAACATTTGGATAAGGATAACAATAAGGACATTTTAAACTTTGCCTGCATGTCATCTAGCGGAGAGATCACGACATAATGTACAGGGTAAGTAGGGCACACTAGTAATTAAAATAAACAGCGCACCGGCGCATAGACTTAAAAATGTTTCATCAAAGTTCGTAAGACTCGCTTGTGTTGCGCTCAGAATTTAGCAGATGAGTGCCACTTTCTCGTACTTTGTAACTCGTTTGTAAAATTGTAGTTATTAGTGGTGAGACGTCATCTTGCTTGATATTGTCTGCACGCTGGGGAATTTAGTAGTCTCATTGTTTCTGATATTGTCTCCTTGAAACACTGCTGTTTTTTTTAATTTACGGAGAAACTCCTAAATCGTAATGTAATCTAGTAGTACATTTGTAAATAACCTTGTGCAAATAAGCTGCGAACTTTCAAAGCGTAACGACGCCACTGTTTCAATATAACTGTGGCATGGTATATTTACACACTGCATTTTGTAAATAAAATGGTGACACACACTTTCTGTAGCTGTATGTTTTATTTCCGGAAGAATAGTTAATGTACTGTTTTGCTTGCTTCTGGTTGAATCACTAGTACATTATATGCGTGTCCCGGTGAAGAAATGAAGCAAGTTGTGAGTGTACCATTACGAGCTTGTTATGGTACACCCATGAAATAGTTGCGGTGGATCTTGACCTCTTAAGTCACTAAACTTTGTGGATAGTTAAAAATTAAGATTTACAGTACTCAGTTTGCTAGTTTCAATGAACAGCTTGACCGCTTGAAGGAAAGGCGGAACCACTTTGTTCGCTACGCTCACTTGGTGGTTTATTCGGTGGTTATCAAACCTGACCAGGGATTATCACACCATATACACATCGGGGCGGGGCATTTACCCTTTAGTAATGCACACATTATTTAGTAATGCACACATTAAGCCCTACATATTTAACACACTTTTAATATACAATCAAATCTTCCCAAAACAACCAGCCAGGGGACCGAATTGACAAGCGGTTGCCATGGCAACACAAAAATTATTAACTTATTTAGCCAAAGTGAAACTTTTTCCAGATACATTTTAGGGGAGCTCACCAAATTTGATTGTTCTAGCTCAAGCCGTTTAGGCGCTATTTGAGATTCAAGTTGGCGCGGGCCTCAAAAGACCACTCGGTCTGAATAGGGTTTAAAAATCTGTTTTTCCTCTTTTTGTCTTTTCTTCACCAAAAAATAGGAAAAGGTCAAAATGTAAGATTTTTGTACGTAATGTGGACTCAGAGGTTCACACATCAAGTTGCAAAATAATTGAGCTGGTAGCATGTTGATAATTTCTAAAAATTAGCAAAGAACTGTTCTGGGGTCCGCGCGGACCACAGGTGTACAGATTAATCAGTCCTGGAAGGTGTACTGTTGAGGGTTAAATTGGTGTAGCCTTAGTGTGGTTGTGTCAAATTTCATCACCTTTTGAAATATGTTCTCTCTATATATATTAAGGGATTTGCATGGGACAAATTTCTTGTGTCTGAACGGTTCACAACTTTCTGCCTTACCGCAACAGAAAACCTAAAGTCCACAAAATCTTCTCACCTAGCAACGTCCTCATCCTGGAGAACGTGGCTCACCTGGACGAGATGCCACCTACCGGTTCCACCGTGTACTCCATGCCCATAAAAATCGGCCAGGGAAGCGGCGCTCCTGCCGGGTCTCCGCGATCGTGGACGGCAGAACCAATGTTGTGGAAATGTTTTCGGACATGAGGCCAATGGAATACTTCATTCTTGATTAGATGGACCAATCTTTGTTTAAATGTTGTCAAACTGGGAAGGTTCCATCTTAAACTTGGATGACTTGGCAAATAGGTCGCTTTGGGCAGAAGTTATTTCGGAACGTTCTATTTTTATACAGGTGTGAATTTGGAACCATTTAATGAGAAGGACCCTGAGGTGACCCGGAGAATGACCTGCACTTTATCTCAGCTCATAAAGTTTTGACTATCGCCAATGAGACTGACTTAAAAGAATCTGACCGACAATCCCCCTTATTTTTTGGTGAGTTTTCACTTTCAAATGTCTGTGAAGTCTAATTGGAACCGACGGCTTGCCAAGATGGACTCTGATATGGTGTGTTCCAACAATCCTAGTGTTTTCCTAGAGTCTTAAAGACATCTGATACAATTTCAGGGTGGCGAAACAAAAGCATCCTGGAGAGGAAATCAGTCCGATGTCGACTTTTACTGCCATTTCTAAGTACATCATGTCATACTTGAAGCGCTCAAAATAAGCTACGTGAGCAGTCTCTTAATTTTGGCGTACCACCCATAAATAGCTAGAAGGATACAAAACAAAGAGCCGTTTTCTGTCAGCGATATCGCATTTTTGCAACACAGATATCAGTATGTTTAGGATTGATTCGACTTACTACATTAAAAGAATGACAAGAAAATTATGTTGTTTTGATAATATGTCATTTTGAGCTATTTTTGACCTAGCATAAGGTTCAAACCAAACTAGTTATTTACTTGAAAGTTACATAGAATATAAAACAACAAATTGTCTATGAAATGCATTCTTGCAAAGTTTAAGTCCTTGTTTCGTTGCTACGCACTTGTCCTTTAAGTCGGAAAGCGGCCTTTGTAGCAAAACTGAAAGAGTACTTAAGTTCCTGTCCTTGCTCAAAATGAGTACAGTCTACATGTACAGGAATAGCGGAGTTGACTGAAATGCATGTTTTCCACATAGACATAGTTATACAAAGACATAGACATAGAGTGATAGACTACATATTAGAAAGATGCGCAGGGATTTATTATATTTATTCAAATATAGAAACAAGTCAAGTCTTCGAGAGTCAATAATGTGGGGACGCTAAATATGACTGTATAAGACTGTTATCATCAAATTAAGATAAAATGGCATACGTTCAATAACAGCCACATTGCTACAACTATATCATGCAAACGTCGATGCTAACTATTTCATAAACAACCCAAGGCATAGATCTGGCAAAATTAGAGATAGAAGAATTAAAACCTTTCCTTTTTCATATTAGACTCCCAAAGATAGCCAATATTTTTCATTAGTAGACAAGTGAAGAATATGGCGTACTTTCAGGGACAGGTACAACCACTAGAACACATGAATCTGACCTATGCAAACATGCATTTCAAAGACAATATATAGGTTTACATTCAGTGTAAATTTAAATAGCAAAACAGTTTACTGTTGAGACTTATGAGAGTCAAAAGATAGGACAAGATGACATGAAAATATGCAAATTGCCCCTATTTCAGGGACAAGTGCGTAGCAGCAAAACAAGAACCCAGACTTTGCAAGTACGCATTCCACAGTGTACATATTGTTTTCTGTTGTAAATAAATTTCAAGTACAGAACTAGTTTGGTTTGGAACTTATGTCAGTCCAAAAATAGCACAAAATGACATATTATCAAAATAATGAAAACTGACCCACTTTAAAGGACAAGTGCGTAGCAACGAAACAAGAACCCAAACTTTGCAAGCATGCATTTCATAGACAATTTGTTGTTATATATTTCATGTAAATTTCAAGAAAAGAACTAGTTTGGTTTGGAGCTATAATGTTAGTTCAAAGGTAGCACAAAATGACATATCATCAAAACAACGAAAACTGACCTACTTTAAAGGACAAATTGCGTAGCAACGAAACAAGACCCAAACTTTGCAAGCATGCATTTCATAGACAATTTGTTGTTTTATACTTCATGTAAATTTCAAGTAAAGAACTAGTTTGGTTTGGATCTTATGTTAGTTCAAAGATAGCACAAAATGACATATCATCAAAATAACGAAAACTGACCTACTTTAAAGGACAAGTGCGTAGCAACGAAACAAGAACCCAAACTTTTCAAGCATTCATCTGATACCTCTATAGTGGTTTATTATGTGGTGTAAATTTCAAGCAAAACATTTTCCCCTTTTGGGACTTACAGTGCTTCAAAGTTGGGCACAATTTCAGTTTTTTACACCCTTAAAACAGTGCATTGTATTCAGAGTGCCCAAGACCTCAGATTTTACTGAACATTGGCTTTACTGCTATTCTATACAAGTTTAGCCATTGCTCTTATCAGCACATCTTGCTCTTGTCGTTACGCCAAATCACTGATCAGGTATAGTGCCCTAAAGTTAGCCAATTTCTATGTTTTGTACATGCCAAAATCAGGACGAATGCCCTGTAAAACTTTTTTGGCCGTTGCCAGTGGCAACAAGGGGTTCTGAGCAAAAAGAAAGCTATTCTGAGGGGTTATGTACCAAGTACTATCACTGTGCAATAGTGTTTAGTTATTGTTATCATTACTACATTAGGTGGGGCTGGGCTGGCGGTTACATACACCACACCGTGTCTTTCTTACAATATTTGCTTTAGTGCATTCTGTGTAAATATAAGTGCTCAAGCTTGAGTGCGTCACCACCTTGGTTGTTTTCGCTGTCTTATTTGAATAAAAAAACTTCTAGGTAGGTATTTAATATCTATATCATTTCCCGGCCCGGAGTCTCTATTGTGCGCCGTTTCGTCCTGCAGACAAGCCGCTTTTAGAGCATCATCGTAAGTACAGAAAGTTCTCCACATCTCCATATTACTCTACTAACCACTTAGATTAAAGAGCGTCATTGCAATTTTGATATTTTAGTTCTTGTCGATCTGTAGTGGAAAATTTGGTGTGTACCATATGTACGAAACAGAACAATGGTCCAAATTCGAACGTAAGCGCGTCTGTTTGGGTAGGATCCATAATTGTAAAATTATAGCTTTGTTCCAACACAATAAAAACCCAAACCGTGAATTTTTAGTCAATCTCGTCAAACTCCGTCTGATGACTGATGATTCACTGCGCTTACTTTTCGGACGAGAGCAACTAAAAATTCATGGTGAGTGTTTCTCGACGCTAAAATTCAACAACTATGGTCCAAAATGTGCAGAATGAGTTCTTTGATCTTTATGTGGTAGCGCAAATGAACAAGCCTAGTTTTAAACATGACTGCTGGCATAAAACTACTCAACAAGGCAATGTTACATTTGGTAATTGTCTAGGTGTAACTTTTTAACCACACTAAAAATAATGAAAGGTTTATGACTAAATATCCTCAAGTTAGTCAAGAAATAAATCAGGTAACAAATCAGTATGTGAGGAAACCGTAATCATATTCAAGTGAAATCAACATGTCAGATGCATCCACATATGAGACGTCACGTACTTCAACTAGTTTGATATGCATTGTCTGGTGTGTTAAGGTCGACTCGTGGCGGCGATACCTCTCTCTCTCTCTCTTTCTCTCTCTCTCTCTCTCTCTCTCTCACACACACA
>NW_017804143.1:2274907-2400827 GCF_001625305.1 Branchiostoma belcheri | reverse complement strand
TTTGTCCTGGATGTCCCAAACTTTCGTTGTTTTGTCGCTGGAGGTCGTCACCAGACAGCCTGGGACAGCACTGCTCAGGGACAGGCCTGGAAACATGCAGGAGGTACTACCGCTTAAAAATGAGCACTACATGGCGCATTACACTGTAGATAATTTGAGCCTAAACCTGTACAGAATCCACATTGTCTTGGCTCTAAATGGGAACCATGTGGCTCCAGATACATGTACATGTATCTCACTTGCAATCTCACTGATTGCAATGCAGATTAGTCGAGGATCAGTCCACTCTTAATACATATTGTTGATCACAAATAATCATGATGGTTATATATGGTTATAAAGAAAATACTGCAGAATTCAGTTGCTGAGAAATTTCTGCTGCATTTGAAGCATTATGGCATCATGCTTTCTTTATTCAGTGCCAGCAATGCTTAAGATGACGCTTCCAAGTACATTTTGTATAGAGCCATTAGGCCATGTTGATTTGATTATATGGATGACATCCTCCGGGAGCCCCAAAACTGATGCGCGCGTGCGAATAAAAAAAAAGTTTTGCAAAAAAAAAAGTTTTATTTCATTATGAAATCTACGTGGTCATGAGGGTTGAGCAAATGGCACAGAATATGGTTTGGCAAATAATCTAGTCTTCAAGTTCATTTCTTTACAATTTCGTCTTTTTTCGTTTGATTTTGGCATTCTACGACATTGGTATAGTTTTTATTAATTTTTTTTGCTCATTTTGCAACTGTTTTGTACGATTTACAGTATGGTTGAAAACTTTTTTTTTGGAAACGGCCGAAAATTCATGCGCGCGCGGATGTCATCCATATAATCAAATCAACATGGCCTTAGTAAGCATGTTATTGTTTTTACCAAAGCCACATTCATTTGGTAGATTGATTGACAAATATCCATCTCCAGTCAGTAACTATTAATACCTACTACAAACCTGTAACTGCCTGTGGATGGGCGCTTAGTGTGAAAACAGGCTTGTCTGTTCTGATGTCAATGTTATAAACAAAACCATCCTCCGTGCTCGCCTGAAAGAAAGAGATAGAAGTGTCTTGTACATGTGTTGTTTGTTTTCGGCTTGTATGTGATGTGACTGATACAATTTACATGTAGCACTTGACAAGAATACACATTATTCTAAAGTTTAAAAAAGTGATTTCATGCATTGTAAGTAAACTAATAGTACAGTCACATTCACCGAGTCAAATAGCACTACCGGTAACACTGTAAGGCATTTGGGCTAACTTGTCTACTGTAGTAACCATTGACATTATTTGATATTTTTGACTAGTACTAGTACACGTAGATGCACACAATACACCGTATACTTCAGAGTTTTGTCACCTACCAGGAAGTGGAAGGGGGAGAAGTGGTTCCACGTGACTCTCTCCACCTCCCCACTCAGAGCCCAGGACTTGTGTGTGTCTCCTGGACTCCGACAGTCGTACAGGACGGCATGTCTGTGTGAAACAGAAGTCATGTTACAACAAACTCAAGCGTTGTACGGTACTGAAGATAGCTGCATATCTTGTACATACCATAGAGAGCTTGCCTTCCTTGATAAAAGTCCCTGGTCTGATCCTAACAGTCACACAAAAATTTTTAAAATGGTACATTCTGCTTGCTCAACAGTTGAGAGAAAGAGTAAAAAGAGTTGACCACATCACTACCAGTGGACTAGCCTCCTACTGAAGTGTTTTCATAATTGTTTGGCTGAAAGGCTATAGAAACAGAGGGTATACAGGCCTATATTGATTTACAATGTTGGTGATAGATTGATATGATACATACTTGTCGAATCCCCCAGACAGAAGTGACTGCGCCTCAAATGGGTGCCACTCCAACGTCTGAACCTGGAAAACATTTCAAGACATTGCCATTGAAATTTCTGATGCTCAATACAAGCAAAAAGGATACTTCTATCTTCAAAGAAAGCAGTATGTTAATTTCATTACACATTATAAATACATGTATGTGTAAGGTTCCGGACTTGGGTCAGATTTTGTTGATTACATTTTCCTCACCTTGTCTTTATGCTGTGATAGTGTGGTAACAGGTTTTCCCTGGGACAGATCCCACAATGCAACAGTGCGATCTGCAGATGCACTGGCTAAAATATTCCTGTAGAGAAAAGAAAAAAGACATGTGACAAACACAATGTATCTCTGCATCCTTATCATTCTGTGATCGAGAATAATATTCTGACAATAATTGTTTACCCGGTCCGGTAATGTTAGAATTAACAGTACAATATATCACTACATACATGTAGCTTTAAAGAATGTTTAGAGTTAGATGTTCAAGGGTTAGGTGTAACAAGTCGTTCGGTGTAATGTAGCTAGCTACGTGCCTGCGAAGCTGGTGTGTTACGCCGAAAGGCAGTTATACCGGCTATACAGATACAGAAAAAACTGATCATCAAACCATTTTGATAATTCTTGATGAGGCCAGCCTTACCTAACTAGTCTGTTCCAGGACAGGTCTAGGACTGCATCTGTGTGACCAACTCTGGGTGCAGCTGAAGCCTTCTTCTTCTGTTAGAAAAAGAAACATAACCTCTGACTGTAAACACACACATTTTGTGCCGTTTCAATACAACATCATGTATCATTAGCTGTTACCAAATGTGCTAAACCATCAAGTTTTCAATATCTTACTTAACATTTAAACTGAATAGATTTGGAATCATACATGTATGTCATTGAAATGCTGAATAGATGTATTTTACAGGGTAGCTAAATTCCTGCAGTCATTGCTTACAGCCTTACAAATATAATTCATGTATCACAGTGATCATCCATGAATATAAAGAAGTGACAAGTTTTCAGGTACTTAGTGTGTCCTGTTACCTTTTTGCTAGGCTTTTTCTTGTGTGATCCTAATGTGACGACTGGTTCCAGACTATCCACCACATCCAGGTCCCAGATGTCGATACCTGGAGTCACGCTGCCCACCACCACGAGGTTACCTGTGGTGCAACAACGGACAATAGGTGTTGTCTTCTAATAACCACTTTCCCTCTCTCACAATCACTTTCCTTTGCTCACAATCACTTTTGCTTTCACACAATCACTTTTTCACAATCACTTTCACTTTCTCATAATCACTTTCACTTTTTCACATTCACTTTCACTTTCATGCACTTCCAGACAATCACTTTCACTCTTTCATAGTCACTTTCACTTTCTCACACTTTCACCTTCTAACTATCACTTTAACTTTCTCATGATGACTCACTTTCTCATAGTCACTTTCTCACAATCAAAGATTCATACACATTTCTTGAAAAATATCACCAGGCTAAGGAAAAAAGTGAAAATCATACAAAGGTAGAAGTTTGAAGTATCAACTAGAAAGGCCAATATTTGCTTTGGAGCAAATACAGCGATGGGTTCACCACATTTTACCACATGGCAGGGAAAGAATGAGAAACACAAGGGAAAACAATGATTTACATTGATATAACTATAATATGAAGTAAAATACAACTAAAACAACAGTTGGATAGCTATTCCCTACTTTATTGGTTAGGATTTTTAATTGCATAATGCAAACTGTTGATTTTCAAAATAAAAAAAAACGTCCATGCCCGGCATTCCAATGCTGGAGCAGGAAAGCTTGAAATACCTACCAAAACACTTGAATACAGACATACTGTCAGTATGGAAATGCTTCTGTGCAGGTGTTAATCAAGTTAAATCCCAACAGCCAATCAGCAAGAAGTATAGAGGAAAGCTGCATGCCTATTGGTTGATGCCCTGCATTCCATTGGGATGACTCATGCCCAAACGTGGTAAACAAGGCAAACTAACACAGTAATACATTTGCTATAACACAGCCAAAAAACTCAAATAAAACCATTCTAAAAGCCTGTATCACAATAATTTAAAAAACGCCTAGGGGTATTTGCCCACTGTACCTCCATACCAAATTTCAGGACCTTAGGCCCTAAAATGAAGAAGCTGAATCCATTTAAAAAATGGCAGGAGAAGGAGAAGGAGGAGAAGAAGAAGAAGAAACATCAGAAAAAGCAATATGGTTTCACCACACCACTTCGTGGTGTGGTGAACCCATAATGAGAGCCATGTACCTGGTTTGTCCTCCCCTGGGTCAAAGTTGATCCACTCCAGAGCCAATGGGAAGGCAGGAAGGATGAGGTCGTGGTGACAGTACTGAACCTTCTCTTCCTCGTTGTAAACTAGAAACATTAGAAAATGGTATTCATGTGTAATCCAAGGATTTACAACTATAATTGGATTGTATGACTGATCCTCCTGATTATTATCTAAATTTTATTAGCAGTTTGTTAGCATATTATACATTACATGAAGTTCTGTGCAATGTGTCATTTGTTGATTTACCACCACCACCTCAGCACTATTGACAGTGTCCATTAAAAAACCTGCTAAGCTGTGTTCACATCATGCATAGAAAAAGTATATGTCTCGTTACTGACTGTAAACCTCCAGGATGCTGCAGTCCTCCTCTGCCCTCCCCACGATCACCAGGTTGTCTGTCGGTCTGATGGTGAACGCTTCTCTTTCCTCTTCTTCTACCTCTTCCTGATAGTGATACAGAATGGTGTACAGGGTTTAAAAAGTGAGAAGACATACATTTGTATGTGCAAAGATCATTTAGGCACCTACACAAAACAGTAAAAGGATCCTTCTCAGAGTATCCTTTTTGTATACTGGGGCCCCCGTACTCGCTGCCTAGTACTAGTACTACTAGTAACATTTTTTGGGAGGGAGTATGGGAGCCCTGGTGTACAATAATTGGCATCCAAGCTAAGAATTTGGTGGAGATTTGGGCAAAAATGTGGCAAACTACATTTCAAACCATCCATAGTCTTCACAAGCTTAAGCAAGACAACCACTGTGCTGATCTACCTAGAAGTTGGAATATACAAAATATGTAACGTTACTTATCCAAAAAAACACTAATATTATGTTGACTCACATCATCCTTTACAGTGATGTAGGGGTCGTCCTCATTACTGGCGTAGACAGTCAGACTGGCCAGGTTTCCTACCAGGCTGCCTGTAGGATCTAAACATAACAACAACATATTTCAGCAGAAAGAAATGAAACAACTTGCAAAACACCCAAGTATCACAAAGTTTAATTTTTCCATTCTATAGAACAGGTGTTAAATACCTGTCATTATAAAACTTATCTCCATACCTAAAATCATAAGTTTAAGACATAACTTTGCATACTTGTGTCCTCTGAACACTTGAAGAAGCCACACAGGCGAAACTGGCCTTGTGACAGGCTGAATAAAAGTTCTAAACGGGAACTACTAGTACTAGTATGCTGCTCCAGATGTCTTACTGAGGGACGACTGTGTGTTCGAGATGTCGGTTAGTTGAGGAATAAATCCTCTCTACCGGTACTACATGTATATACTGGCTAGAACACTGACTCACCGTCATCGTATTTGTCCAAGTCAAATTCTGCGAGGTCATCTCCATCCTCCTCTCCTGCTGCCCCGCCCTCCATCTCAACATCCTCCTCCAGTTCCTTCAGGTTGTTGGACGTCTCCTTAATCAGACGCTGTAACTCCTCCTTATCTACCTGGACCTGGGGAGACAAGTTAGGTAAGACAACACTGTATTATAAAACTTAAGGGCCTGCATGCCCTTTTTCGTAAGGCCTGTTTAGTCTTCGTAATCCATAGGCAGTCTCCAAAAAAATCAACGTAATTCGTAATAGAACATTCACTGCACATCGTAAAGTCATAATCAGCTCTGAGGCTTTAATGTAATTTGTAAATACTTACTTAAATTCGTAATTGGGGGCAAAAATTTTGCGTAATTCGTAATCACGACCAGGATGGGTCAGTGTTTAGAAGCATTTACCTTATATTCCAGTGCAGTGCCTACAAAAATCTGTCTCTTCTGTCTCTTATCATATTAGGCTAGGTGTAAGAAACAGGAGGAGCGAGTGGAAACAGATAAAAACCCACTGGTCCCGGGCCGGGATTCGAACCCACGACCAAACCTGGGCACCAGTCCACAGGCAGGCACTCTAACCGCTCGGCCGAAAAGGTCTAGACCCATCGGCCGGGTCAATTGGTAAGCGCCTGTAAATTTAACCCCCTACATAGGTGCCAGTCTGTTCCCAAGGCCAATATACTAACTAGCTCCTCAGCTCCAGGCCCAACATTCCCACCATTTTACCATAGCCCTCTCAGTTCTCAGGGCCTAACTGGGGGATGGCCTGTGTATAATTTAGCCAGGTAGGAAGAGCCTGGCATCTACTAGTACAGAACTAGAGTTTTTGTTTGTTTGTTAACATGGCTTCTTAGCTGTATGATCCAATCCACTGTCATATATTGTGTTGACTATGTCGTAGTGTTGCTTCTGTCTTGGTAACTGCTGAGATAAAACTTTCTACCCGTAGATAACATGAAAATGGACGCTATCAGTTTCTGGTTATGATAGCAAGTTCACATATCTAGACTAGAGATAATTAGCACCTTGTGAATTTCAGTTACTCGGAACATCGTGACATCTTTTCTTAGCCATCGTACGACACAAATTACTATAACACAAATCACTATAATGGTGAAGGTACCGAACGTTTACTATCGTGTGGTATGTAGGCGTGTGGACTGCACTCAGTGCAGAACTAGCACGTGGGGGAGGGGGGCTAAGAGAAACTGCTGTCAGCTCACCTTATCCGGTACAGCTTTGGCCACACCCCTGGGCACCCAGGCCAGACAAGTCACTATACTGCTGCTCATCTCTGTCAGTCCCGATCTCAGGTGTTTATAGGGTAAAAATCCGTAAATTTGCACGTGTGTACGCCTCTCTCACGTGGACAGACGACGCAATCGCCTACCCACGGTCTCGCACCTAAGTTGCATAACTCGAGTTTGACCACTCAGTGGCGACATCTTGCGGATGAATTGATTACTGCAACACTGAGGGTATTTTGACGACCAGTAAACAAGAAGTGGTAACAGTTCAGTGATCAAACTCCTTTTTAATGGCCCTTTTGTAAAAAAAAAAATCGGACATGCTTCACATTAAAACCTCGAAATAGGAAGCTCTTGTACATGTATAAGGTTGAAGAAGATTTGAATGATTTCATTCTACCAAAAATGCCATTCCAACCAAAGTAGAATGGCATTTGACTGTGGATTACAAATTACTTCAAGACACTACTAGTACTGCAACTTAAGAGAAAGGTAAAGTAAAAAAAAAGACAGAGACAAAAGTCATGGCAGACTACTTCGAGTGCATGATACAATCACAGTTACAAAAAAACAACTTTGAACAGCCATGATTTGAGTATAATACATGAAGAGTACAGCATAAATACACCATGCAAAATAAATAGTGATAATGAGTGTGAGCATTGAGGGAACTATGAATAAGAAAAATTGTTTCCAAAATAAAAAAAAGCTTCATGACAAGGAATAAAATGCGTCTCAGAAAAGATTTCCTGACAAGCTGGCTATATGGTACATTCCATTTCACAATAATTATGGATCTAATAATGACAAGCACACATAAAATAGAGGAATTTTCAAAGCTTGCAATTGGCAGGTAAGGAATGCAGGAGTATAAAATACTACCTCATCTGTTTTACGTCAAAGTAAAGATTATAACATTGTTTTCTCCTTCCTTTCAACAGAAACACAGTGCAGGTAGCTGCAAATTCAACACGGCACCAGTAGCATTGTTATAGTGAATGCAGGGTTTGGCAAACACGTTTAGCAAGCCAGAATAACTTTTCAAATTGACACGACATGTAGCACCTTTTAATAAATGTTGACTGCTAACTTTTAGGTGATTATTTCTTCAACAAACTAATCAGGATGTGATTGTTGCAAAGCCATTCACACAAATCAAAAGTTCCATAGCCTTTTTGAGACCATAGCGGCCATGTGTTGTAATCTAAAAATGTATCTAGGGCACAGTATTGGATGTCAGAGCCCATCCCTTTCATAACATCTATCACATATACAAAAGTAACTTCATTTCTGGAAGACGACAGGAAAAATTGTGGATAGAACATCTTGCATTGGTTTAATTTCTGAATGGCATCGAGAACTGATGAGTCAGCAGAAGTTTTTTCTGGCAACTGGAGGACAGCATTCTGATTTCTGCTATGTTTGATTAATTGGAAGCATCTATAATACAGTATATTTCTCTTCATATGTGTACCTTGCATTCAACGAGAGCAAAGTTATCTTACCACTTGGGGTTCATGTGATGTGCTTAACTTCATTTGCTTGTCCAGTATGTACTTACAGTGTACAAAAAACAAAGGTTTAATACGGTGGGATTTACAAGCACAGGTTTGTAGTTTAGAGTAGTCTAACATAAAGAAACAAATGTAGCCTCATAACACCAGTATTGGTATCACTTCACATCAGTTGTAAAAAAAACCACAACAAAACAAGATGACTTTACATGTAGTTCAGTATTGCTCTATAGTATATAGTAAGAACACCAGTAGCTGCAAGTGTGTATGTAAGCCTAACCCTACGTAGCCAGACCATTAACACTTAGTGAATATGCTTTGTAGAACTTCAGAGAATTGGCGACTTACAGAGATTATAGTTTTTTTTTTTTTTTTACAATCTTTCGAAAGCCAATGCCCACAACAACTGCTGGTAAGAACATTTCAGCTGGACTAGAATTCCACTGGTGCAAACAATGCTGTTAGTTAACACTTTTAAATATCGTGTGTTATAGTACTTCACGTGATAAAAAAATCAAGAATCCCGTAATATGTTTACATCAATAAAATACAGAGTGCATTTTGTAGTATACAGAGCAGGAAATCCCATTCACTGAGCGCTAACTAAAGTAATACAATCTTCAGACCATTGCTAGAACAACAGAAGACTAACTTCTTACATTTGTTGAAAAAAAATTGCTTCATCCATATTTTTTCAGGGCATGTATCAACTCTTCTGACTCTTTCTGTGATTTCCAACATGTCATTTCAAGTAAAACTTTAACTAGTATAAAGTGCTGTTACTGCAACCCCAAGACCCAATCCTAAGTAAATCTAATGCAGAATATATATAATAAGCTAGTTTGGATGCCATGGGTTCATCTATCCTAAAAAGACCTGAAATGAAATGTTGAGCACCTTACTGACCAATTTTTCTGCAAGATGAAAAAAATATTCACTTTTTCGTATTTCACAACTTGTCCATCTCCTTCCTAACCCCATCTTCCCGATTCCCCCGAAAACAACTTTGTTAAAAAATAGACTATCAATACTGTTGGCAGAACCCTTAGCCGTGTGGAAATGCTTCCCCTTAACCCAGGTGTAGCTCTACTTAAAACAGGACAGGGCTTGAAATACCACCTGCATATGCACCTTAGTGCAGGTAAAATTGGAGCTGTGCACGTATTTTGACGTCTACCTGCACCAGTCCATGTACTGGGTATATGCAGGTTAGTGTAGGTAAAACTGGATCTGTGCAGGTATTTCTGATGTCTATCTGTACCTAACCTGCACTGGTCCATGTACTGGGTATATGCAGGTTAGTACAGGTAAAATTGGAGCTATGCAGGTATTTCTGATGTCTACCTGCACCTAACCTGCACTGGTCCATGTACTGGGTATATGCAGGTTAGTACAGGTAAAATTGGAGCTGTGCAGGTATTTCTGTTGTCTACCTGCACCTACCGGTAACCATTACAGGCTTTTCATAAAAACAGCCAGCTACAGTTGAGTGACAAAGGATCATAAGTGGCTCAAAAACACCTTGTATTTTTCAGAATAACATGCTAGAATACAGCTGGTATTTTTCAACGTATTTTTTGATGGATTCTTTTTAAAGGCAAAGAAAATGAGTGGTGCAGGTAAAACTTGTTTGGTGCAGGTAATTTTGCATGTTACCTGCATTTGTATACCTGTGCAGGTATGATCAGTGCAGGTAACTTTGCACCAGTGCAGGTATGCAGAGGTAAGTATTTCGAGCCCTGTAGGGAAGGCTTTTGAGAGCATCCCCGGTACTCTATATCATATATAATGTAGGCTGGCACGGGAAGCTTTCTGCCCGGCTATAAGCTATAGTTGGTGCTGCTGGAATTCTTGTAACACTTAGAAGAGCGATTTCTTCTCCTTCTTCTTCTTGTTGTCAAGCGATCTGGGAGAAAAAAAAGAATACCATTAACATGACATTGTACACCCTCTTATAGTCTCATATAGTTGGGAAACTATTTTACATATGTACATCAATAAATGTAAGGTTCTTAGCTACAAAACCAAAAGTGATTCTATCTGTCATCAATGCAGGAAGGAGCTGGCAGATAAAATCCTTTGGTTGAGTAGGCTACTAGCTAAGAAGTTCAACCCAGATTGTTTGTTTGGGCTTTTGTTTATACAAATATACAAGTTACAATCGTTGAAGAACTAACAAAGTTATAGTCGTAATATCTCCATAGATAGATAGATATCCTTATACATATAACTTATAAGGTATACAAGAACACATATAAAATAACAAAGATTAACATATTATACCAATGACACGGCAAGAAAACAGTTACTCAAGCAACTAGATATGATTTTGGAAAATCATATCCAGTTGCTTGTAATGAGTAACTGTTTTTTTCTTTGTGTGTTAATTGTTACCTGGATGTCTAATCTTCACCGACGTATACCAATGACAATTTTAGATGAATTTACCAATTAAAACATGTGCAACACATTGAGCAGTACTTACTTGGTAGCGTCCATTTTCCGCTGCTCCTCGAGTTGGCGCTGGCTCTCCTCGAAGGACAGTTTCTCCTTCTCAAACAGACTCCGCTTCTCGTCCAGCTCCTTGTACTCCTGCTCCAGCTTCTTCTTCATCTGCTCGTGCCGACGCTGAAGCTGTGGGGACGGAGGAATAACTCTGATGTTAGTATCCAATACTTGAATTCACAACTGTAGGAGTAAGCTTGTTTTCACACATTTGACAAAAGGAAAAGTCGTACTGAACAATTTGATAATTCTCAAATTAATGCACAAACACTATAATGTTAGCTTCTTTAACAAGAATACTGGTAGCATACTACATATTCTGTACGACTTGGAGAGACTCAATGTATCCAGATGCTTCAAAACTACCTTGAGAAGCCGTTTGTCAACAAAGAATAAAAATTTTGACAGTTTTTCAAAATAGACAAATTACAGCAAATGTATGGCAATGTTTAAAGCTATCTATTGATGATGCCGTTACTGTACTTAGTGGCTGCAAGTTCCACTCTACGATACAAGTTTTTGAACACTTCAATCCTTGGTTGATAACCTTGACTATTTTTTGTTCCCTTAACTGTACACTTAAGTTAAAGGTGAAAATAAAATCTTACGTCTGCTTCTGAGTCCTTGAGTTTCTGTCGTTTCTCCTTGACCTTCATCTCGAACACCTGTTCCATCTCCATCTCCATCTTCTTCATCTTGGCCACGTGTTCCCTCTTCTCCTCCTCCATCTGGGCCAGAGGGTTTCTGGAGGCAGACGGACGGGAGGGGCTGAGGTTTCAGGACCAAAACATGCACATGCTACAGTAAAACACTGGCAAGTCTATCCAGTACACACTCACCACCACCACCACCACAGGACAGCAACTGTCTTCAACCCCACGGCACACTCAAGAACTAACATGTACATGTACATGGTAAAGTAAAACACTGGCAACTCTCTCTCATGTCCAGCGGTGTACACACTCACCACCACCACCACAGCACAGCAACTGTCTTCAACACACAGGACCAGGCAACCCACAGCACACTCAAGAACCAACACCACAGGGAAACGAGTCTCAGAGTGGTACAGGAAAAAGCAGTGGATTCCAATTAACAGGCAAACTGATTCATAATAAGAACCAACACCCCACAGAAACACTTCTGTCAGAAAATGTCTGAGTCCGAGTTGTAATGGAAAAACCAAATTCCTATTAGCAAGCTTAGACTGTGCTCAACATCAGATGTGAACTGATTCATAATAAGACCCTACACCACACAGAAAAAAAATCAAATCTCACAGGAAAAACCAAAGTGGATTCCAATTAGCAAGCTTTGACGAATTCAAACTAAGAACAAGATTCACCACATGAAAAAAAAAACACTTAAAAAAAGAATAGCTCACAGCTTAGGGTAAATGCAACACCAATACTGTACTTTGTTGAACAGTAGATGCTTCACCATGTAACACGTGCCTCAATGCACCACGCTGCTATCAGTAAGTTAACACACCACAAGATAAGAAAACTATATCTGAACATTAACCAAACTGTCTGCCAACAGACCCGCATTACACCAGGATACCATATCATAATTATCCATTCTAGTTTACAAGAACATGTAGAGAAGCTGGTTTGTTAGTAGGTAGAAGCAGTAAGGGTACATACTTGCCACCGGCTGGTTTGCCCTTCTCTGTACCGTTGGTTGCCGTAATGCCAGCTAGCTTCTGACAGCGGTAGTTCTCGTAGTGAACGTTATTCGTTACGTCTTTCAAGTCCTGCATGTGGGTCCTGGAACACAGGCAAAATCACCAAGGTCAGTACAAAGGCATTTTGCTTGAGTGTAGCACCATTGTGCATTGTATTGTTTGAAAGTTGCAATGAAAAAAATATCAATTTTCATATGACAAAGGCCATAGTTTTAACCTGTATATAAAATCAGGACATGTCATAGGTACAGCCTACATCTGGGAACATTGTTTGGGAACACTTTTCTAATAATATTTCAGCTGTTGTAAGGATACTTTTTCCCTACCTGATCAACATGTTCCTCAGTGTGATGAAGTCACAATGGTCCATGTTCTCCACTGAAATCACAGCAACAGAAGTCAATTTCTCTTTCCTTATAACATGAGCAAACAAAACCTAACAGAACTTTTTACATGTATCACACAAATACATGTATAACAAGGTATTATCTTGAATGTGTAAAAGCCACTGTGTCCTTACTTTACACATGCTATGCTTACCTACAGAACTTCAAACAATGGTACGGCTTTTCGTCTGGTCCAGAGAAACCTTACCTTCTGCGATGCCCTTATATCCCTTATATTATGACCTCCATGAAAAGTGGCTAGCTGGCTGATTTGAATATTTCATGAATTGATGATGATGGTGATGATGACTGATTGAACAATGGTTCAAACAAATAAACAAGAACCGTTACCTTCGGCGACGCCCCATGGGTACTGTCGTCCGCGCACTTTCCTCCCGTTGATCTCCAGAAGCGTGTTGCTGCCGACAACCGCAAAGGGAATCCTCTCCTGTTGCCAAGGAAACACAGTCAGCATCACATAACAAGCACTAAAACTCTTCAGTTCTTCTCAATCTGAATACAGTTTTAATCTTCGCAGTGGACAATCATTCTTGAGATGAAAAACAACAAGATAAGAAACACTAACTCTCCCAGTCCTCACTTTAGGATGATAAAAGAAAAACTCCACCAGAAGAATCTAACCTCCAAGCCTGTGCTACAAAATCTCTCACTGTGGGGGCTGAGCAATACAAGCCTTTGCTGTTGTCGTTTACATCATGAACATACAAATTATTTGAAGGCATTTGCAAATTATACTTATAGGTAAGCAAATGACACCCACTTTTTGCCTACCACTACCATGGTTTCATGACAATCACTTGCATGGAAAGGCTGCTAGAAGCATCATTTATCTAGTCATGCTATTGAACAAGCCATACCCTGAGTTTCTTGTTGAGTTTGTTGTCCTCTTCATCCTCTCCTTCTGGAAACTCGTAGATCTGAATCTTGTTTTCCTTGATTTCCTGTAAAATCTGCACAGGAAGGAAGATACAAGCACTTGTTATTGACACAACAACAGACATAAATGCAGCCTATTGTATACTGTAAATAGTGAAATGGTCATAGTGGCTTCATGCTCATTGTTTCCACAGTTAGAGCACACAGAAAACTGTAAACATGCGCTGGCTTGCTGCAGTATTATTTCAACCGCAAACTTGAAGTTCAACATGGTGATTACCTCCTACCACAAAAATGAATCCTTGTTAACTGCAGACTTATAACAATTCACAGTAAGTAACTACAGTATGGTATTCTCAGTTTCGAGGTCTGTCTTGAAAGTTAAAAATAGACGATTAAAACTCCTGAAGAAGAATTGAAGTTCTCACCTTTTTCTTGAACTGTGTGCACTCCTCTGGGGTCATTGTGTCGGCTTTGGCAATGAGAGGAATGATGTTGACCTTGTCGTGTAATCTTTTCATGAATTCTATATCAAGAGGCTTCAACCTACAGCAACAATAGAGAAGACAACCATGTCACGTTCACGGGAATGCCATGGGTCAAAAGTGTCATTCAAACCTTTCTCATTTGGATCTTGTGATTCCTTTGACATCCATATTAAAAATGTGCATTTCTATGAACCAAATTGAAAGGCCAAGTGGCTACGTTAGCAGACACGAGATCGAGAAGGTTCAATCTCTGGAATGCCTGGCTAGACACTGTGTCCTTGGGAAAGGCACTTCACACAACTTTCCTCACTTCAACCAGGTGTAAATTGGGTACCTGACTCCTGTTGAGGAGGAAAAAAGCAGTAGAAGGAGAGGGAACGGCTCTGCCTTCCAATACCGTGCCCTAGACAAGGTGGATTAACAACACACTACATCTACGGCCTCAAAAAGGCTATTGGACTATCATCTTTACCATATCATGAAAGTTCAACTGTGTTGGCTGGTACATGTTTCAATGTAAAAATTTTGTTCCAACACAACTGAGGAAGACCAGAGTGACTGGTTGAAAGCTCTAGATGAGAACATTTCCCTTTTATGTTGGGACAAAAGTTTACCCTGACACTTTATCCTATATCCTTTGTAACAAAGCTTACCCGTGCCCAGTTGGCCCTATGAAGTACAGGCAGGCGTGGACCCTGTTGTCCGGCATTGTTCGGCGGTTCACGCGAGACTCTGAGTTCAGGTAGTCCTCAAACCTCTGCTCAATGTGGTCTGTGATGGGCTTCCAACTACATCGTAGGTAAGAACAACCATCTGTTAGCTCTGTATCTGTATAGCCGGTATAACTGCCCTTCGGCGTAACAAACCTCTTCCTCCTAAAACATGCATTTACTGTCAGAAGGACTCATTCTTGGCTGATGTAAATTGTATTCACAGACATATATGCTGTATACGTATGTGCAAGTACAAACAACGAAAAACATAATAAGCATATTCACAATTTTCCTATTATATTCACAAATGCATGGTATAACAATTTTATGCTAGCTCCCACCATGTAAAATTTCATGTCATAAGAAATAAAACAATACAGAACAGAACCCATAAGAAGTCCTATGGACATTCTTTACAGTTAGGTGTTATGGTCCTACTATTCATGTGTGCATTTCTCACCAGTTACTGTTGTCCACGGCATCTCCGAACCCTGGTGTGTCCACAATAGTCAACTGTAGCTGGACACCTCCTTCTTTAACCAGCACCCGAGATGTTTCAACCTTGGGCATAACAACAAATTAAAATACATCAAGGTCAAAACTGGTTCAACTTCTACAACCTCTACTGCTAGCAAGACAGAGTCTGGGTCTTGGTGTAGAGCTTATTTCAACATTACATTTAGTACGGCAAAAAACAGGTCCTCAAGAAACTGGATATGATTTTGGAAATGACCGTTTCCAAAATCATATCCAGTTGCTTGAGTCCTAGCAACTGTTTTTGGCGTATCTTATTACCTGGATGTCTAACCTTCACCAACATACATTACTAGTACTTCATTTGCTTGGTCTTTGTTTACTCACAAAATACTCAAATCGTAATTAAGGTCATGAGGAAAGATGTAAGGGCTAGACAAACTACAACAAGATATAGGCTATACGATTAAAATGCTAATGAACCAATCAACATATAGCCATAATAAATCCATAGACATATACCCTTACACATACAAACATGATCTGTGATATCTCTGTACATGTGTATATGACATCCAGATGCATAAATAGCCTTCTAATTGACATGCAGATGGCACCAAAATCATAACTTGACAAAGATAATCTAAAATTGTGAAATAAAATAAAATTATCAGAGGAAACTCTTTGGTGTTACCTTGACAGTTTTGGTGATGCGTTGTGAGGGGCCGGGGTACTCAGACGGGGAATACAGGTCAGTCATGAAGAGGGAATTCACTAGGGTAGACTTACCCAGACCAGATTCACCTGCAAGAAAAATTGTTTTACTAGTTACACGTAAAGCTTCAAAAAAAACAAATACAGTCTGGATTTCAAGACTTCCAAGTTACATAATATTCTAGATCACGTAGTTAGTAACAAATTTATCGTTTTTGTATTAATTTTGTACATTATCATTTACTCCAGAAGTGTTAATAATATTTCTTCATGCTATAAAGGTTATCTTTTGGTTCTATATAACAGTCAGGGCTCGAAATACTTTTTTCAGCCAGGTGGCGCATGTTGCCACCTGAGTCAAAAGCCAGGTGGCGCCATCAGTATTCAAGTGGCAACACTTCCAAGTTATCATTTTCTTCAAATCTGCTACTTATATCTATTACGTTTTCTTCTAGTTAACTACTTAAGTTTTATGTTATAAAATAAAGTAATGTAAAGAACACAAAAGCTCTCAAACAACAATGTTTTAATAAAGAATGCCACCTTTACATCACTTCATCACAGGGCTGCCGCCGTGGGAATGCCACGCCTCTACATGGCGGCACACTTATGCGGGTGGTGTTACGTGCGCCATGTTCTTCGTTTGTCGCAAGGATAATGTTACTCTCATCTGCCAAATAAACATACCCCCCGGAATAAACATACCCCCCGGACAAATCTTCAAAATCTAATAAAAAATGGTATTTGCTCCCTTGATTTAAAAAGAAAATTGGGCATAGGTTCCCCGGATGACCCCTAACCGGGGGCCAACGGTGCTTCCACAAGTTCAACAAGTGAAAAATACATGATACAAATTGTACATGTACTTATTACCTGGAACTTGGAGCAAGTATTCCTAAGGTGTTACGGACATAATTAATATATACCAAACTTTTTAACCCAATCATATTTCCCAAACAAATCACATATTGACACAGCTGAACAAATAAAAATGTGATTATGTCTATAAACTCATACTAAAAAAAATTTAGAGACACTCAATAAAGAAAGTAAGAAAGAAAGAAAGCATGCTCTTAATATCTGATTCTCCCAATTGTAAAAGCCCCCACAGCATCCAACCGCACATTCATAGAAACAACATTATATTCTGACACTAGAAACCAATAAATTCGGAAAATTTCACGGTAATGTTTACAAATTAACCTTTTAAAAATACGAGTGAATTTTTATTTCTGTCGTTGCCGAAAAATTTTTTTCATGCGTGTAATACTAGTACATGTATCTTGGACGCTTGGATGCTATCTTCACCTTTGACCACATTGTTGGAAGCAGCGTCGGCCATTTTCATTCTGTCTTTCGAGCTGTTTTTTCCGACAAATTTCAACCGTTTTAACATTTTACGGCCTCAGAAACTCATATAACGACGAAAACAAGTTGTAGTTGTTATTTTCATGCGTAAAATTTCTTCTGGGGATGGATTATTTTTCCGCCGAGCCGCCGAAAACTTAGCGTCGCATGCGGTCGGTCGGGCGGCCGGCAGGATTTTGTATCGGCGCGCTTTGCATGTAAACAAGGACAGTCGGAGTTGTTTACATGAAAATTGTGTTGTGAAACGCCAGCGAGGTGTCTGATTTTCTACCAATGAGAACGTTTTCTTTGTGGCGTCATGGCGAGATCGACAATTCATCGACAATTCACAAGATTGTGCCGACAATGGGGCCCGATCCATGCGATTAGCGGCTTGATCCACGCAAATTATAGGTGGCGCGCTGCGCCACCTGAGTTTAGGAATAAGTGGCGCCAAGCAAAATCAGGTGGCGCCGCGCCAGTGCGCCACTGGGTATTTCGAGCCCTGAACAGTAATTCAAAAATCCTAAAGGTCAGATATTATATATTTTACTTACCTACTACCATAAGAGTAAACTCAAAACCCCTCTTCACAGCCTTCCTGTAGACCTGGTTGGGCAGGTTGGCAAAGCCCACATACCCCTCTAGAGCCTTTGTATGCTGTAGAAGTAATAACGAAAGAATGGTCGAAAATGCAACTTCAACATTAGTGTAACACTTGTATCAATTATACACGTAAAGATACAAAATGTAAGTCGACTTTGATATCCATGAAATAAATGACACATAATTATACACTTAATTGTGAATAAGTATTTGTGAATAGCCCTCAGTAGGACAGTATTTACTCCTAAACTCAATCGCAAGTTGCATGCATCAATTTACATGTAGAACTACAATGGTCATTCTCTGAAGTGGCAAGTTTATTATTACAGCACGAGCTACAATCAAGACAGAAACAACTTCAGATCAAACAGAGCTGATTCACAACTTACGGCTGTGATAGGAAGTACGTCATTGTCCATGATACAGGATGGATGGCAGGGTTCCAGATGTCCCCAGAAGTGAAGAGAAAGTATTTGTGAGTTCGGTTCTTCCACATCATTTACACACAGGGAACATAGTCTCTACCAGACTAACTACGCTGGCTATATATAGGAGAATATTTGCCGGGGGAGTTTGGCCGCCTTGAAGGTTTGACTGGGAGGGAAAGAAACTACCTCCCCGCGGCGGGACTCCCTTGGCCCATTTGATTCTCTTTTTTGCCAAATTCTATGATCCGTATTACGGTAGAAAGGCCTGGTGGAGGCTACAGGGAACAGGGGAATGTCTACCTGGGGCTAATCCCTCTGCACACATCTGCCATCATCTCCACACAGCACTATCTAGGCCAGATTAGATACACCAGGCAGACAGGCTCTACAGATGACTGGTTAGTGTAAGACACACGACCTGACAGGGTTTACCAAACATTCACTCCAACCAACATATCATTGATGAACACCACAAGAAAATGTATATAGCTGCACGTGACTCTTGGTCTGAAAATATCAGGGAAGGAATGCTCAGGGACTGGACAGTGGTGTAAAATATATATGTAAAAGTTGCCTGTGATTAGAAAAATTAAGTTTTATTTCTGCTTTCACAATTTATTGGTAACGAAACTGAATGCGAAAGTTTCCAGTAGCAATCACTACAGTTCATTTCATAACTGAAGTACATTTGTACATGTATGCTTCCTAATCCTAGGACTGTTCTACATCTCTGCATAGGAAACACCCTCAGCCAGGAGATTTGTCTTCAATCAAGCACTTTGTTTGCTTTTACAACAAGACCGGAATATGTGCCAGGCACCCCAGGAATTTCTACTCAGGTCAAGCCTTGTGGTGACTCCTCGGGAAGAAAACAATCTGAACTTTACTGCAAGGGAAAATACGTAGAGGTTGTATTGTTTCCCTTCGGCTTTAGTGGCTAAACAATGCCTGCGAAGGGGCAGTGTGCTGTACGCTGTATGTGAAACCACATTTTTCCTCATTTCTGTCAACGTGGTGTGTACTGAAAGCGAAGCATGTTTGAACGACTTTAATCCTAGCTACAAATCATTGCAGGGGTCCATGTTGAGACAGAGTTGGTAGCTGGCACGAAAGGAAGAAACCAAAGCTTGACTTCCTCACCTTAATTTGACACATCGGAATGTAACGTTTACCTTCTGTTTTCGTTCTGGCAACCTAACTTTACACTTGTTTCCCCTCACGAGACTTCATCTTCGGTAAACAGAAAGCTTTAGATCTCACACTGAAGTTACCGCGTATCGACAGATCTCACACGGAAGTTACATACAAGATTAAACCTTGAGTTGTGTTGCTTTTCATATTGTCCCCTTAAAATGTAAATTTTCCTGACAGAAGACTCAATATAACTTATATACGGGGCTACAAGTTTGGTTGTTTTTTAGTCTACAACAATTTTATACTGTCCATTCCAAAAGAGTTATTCAAATCCTGATAAACTGATTATTCCCTTAGTTTTATTTTATTTGAAACCTGAGTTTTGACAATTTATAAAGTGCTTAATGCCAGTATAGCAGTTTCCGTGGAGACCAATACTAGTAGCAATCACTGTGTTTGTTTACATCAATCATAGGCAAATTAGTCAACTACTTTATACTTGTATACATCATAGGAACTTTTCCATATATTTACCTTGCTTTTATTTTATCTTTACACTGTCACAGTCACAACGTTTTGATATTGATGCACTTTGATATTCAGCAAATTATATCTGGTTCATGCCAACTACAGCTACTGTTCACATGAAAGCAAATCCTACACCATGAAAAATTAAACATGCAGTATTTTTAACCTTTGCTCATGTGATTTATACGAGCAGGCTGTTGAACATTACATTTACCTCCACTTCTGTATAATTGACCATCTGCCACACGTATCATTTAACAAAAATCAGAAATCCTACTCAGTGGCCAGAGTGAATATTACTCATGTAATTGCTTTAGTTAGCAAACAAAGGCCACAACAAAAACCTGGGCTAGTGCCAATTGTAGTCAATTACTCTCAAGTTCGATTGTCCAACAAATATTTAGTCAATAATTATACCAGATTGGTAACAGTTTACAAACAAATTATCCTAGATAAAAGTAAATTTAATTGCAGACGGCCATACTAACTGATTTGCTTTGGCAAGTTTGAGATTGTTTATGTCAATCAAAAATGACATGAAAAATATTATGAAAGTTCCAAAACTTCAACTTCACACCTCAAACTGCCGAACAAACACAAACAAAATTCTGTTCGAGTGACGTTAGGGACTGTACGATATTTACCGGGGGGGAGGGCTGGTGCACTGGAGGGGAGGGCCATTGAAAACTTTTTTGGCCTGGGGGGAGGGCCATCGAAAAAATATCTTAACCGGGGGAGGGCCATCGAAAAAAAACAGCCTTGGGGGGGAGGGCCACTGAAAAAGTTTTCCAAAATATGGCGTCGCGTAGTACCGAATTACAAGAAATACGCCGTAAATTCGAAATATAGTACGCACTTTTAAAACTTTTCCAAATCCCAAAAGTGTCTCGGGCCGTCGCCAAAGTCGGGGTGCGAGGTTTTTGAGGTTTATTTGAGGTTTTCCCCCGACAAATCCGTGGACGACCCAGGAATATATATAGTGGAACACCGGCACGGGGAACTTGGAACAACATCGATCGTCCATAGCATGTTTAGATAAGAATATTGACGAGTGGAAATAAAGTTGAACTTCAATATATGAACATAATTCCTCTGACTATCGTCGATATTTACACCAAGTTGTGGTAAAAAAGAAGTCAAGTCACCCACGGTAAGAAAATGTTGGTCACTAGCAATGACGCCCGGCGCTCCGTCATGCCGACCGGCCGTCCCCAGCCAGCCGACGCCGATCTCAGTGGAACTCCGGCCGAAAATATAACCCCCCGTAAGTACATATAAAATTGTAAGAGGGTTTATGAGCGGTAATATTTGAAATGGTCCGCAAGCCGTGAAGTTTTTGATCGTCGTAAACATAACGTAACGTGATAAAATAACAGTTGTGCCTCGACTGATGGTCAGTTCTAATGCACTTCCGGCTTGAGTTTAACTCAGAAATCTTCGACAAAGATTTTACCCCATGCCGTTTCAAAGGTTCAGTTGACAGATATTGTTATCCATGTTTCATTTCGTATCACAAATCTTTTTAAATCTTGATAAACGCCATGGGAAATTACTTTGTAGTGGACTATACCAGCCAGTGCAGTACGACGTGAAAATGCCAGCTAGATGTACTCTCCCACCCGACTGTTCGGCAAGCTACAATGATATGGGCGGAGTTATCTTAAAATGTAGTCCTTGATGAAAGGCCGGTGGGTGGGGTGCTGAGCGCGCCGACAGGCAAAGTGCACCTACAGCTGAAGAATAAAGAGGGCCGTGGCAGCGCTGAGGACAGCTTTCCAGAACCTGGGCCCCGGGAAGGAAATCATCTTTCCTCTGAACAGAATGTACTTATAAGTTTTACGGAGTACAAAATAATTAACACACGTGTTTATTCCTTAGAAGTGTAACGGGTTGCAAATTTTAAGGCAGCACCTCTACAGTAGCATGAATACTCCGCCCAGTTCTCCGCCTCGATGATCGTTTATTAATTGCTCTCCATGGGTTGATCGGGCGGGCGCTATTTTAAGTGTTCGGTGCATTTCGTATAGTAAAAAAATAACAACAAAGCTACGTACTTGTACATCAACATTCAACTACCCCCCGCTACCGATGAAGTCAATATTGAAATACGGTCTTTTTTCACAAATCTTTATTGACCATTGCTTGTTTGATCACCAACACTCTCCGGGATCCAAAGCTGTACGTTTCGCCGCACTTGCCTTACCTTTCGATGCGGTGGTGACGTCTTGCAAGTCGGCTGCGGCCGGCGGTGAAAACAAGCCCGAACATGGAACGTTTCCCGCTACCTTACCATACAATCACGCAGTACACAGCATAAATCTAGTTTTTAACAATTTTAAAGCTGCAATTTTAAATTTGTTTGGAACGATGAACTGTCTTTAAGACCAGAGGTACCGGCCGTGCGTAGAAGGGGTGCGTACTTTATTCGAGTTTTTACATTCCAGACGGGAATATTTGTCTCCCATCAGCCCCCATCAGGGGGCGCGTACCTTTAATCGGGATGCGTACTTAATTCGGGAATTTACGGAGGGATAAAGAGACATCGAAAAATGGGGGGAGGGCCATCGAAAAATTTTTTGGGGTGGGGGAGGGCCATCGAAAAAATTTTTGGGGTGGGGGAGGGCCATCGAAAAAAATTTTGAGCCGGGGGGAAGGGCCATTGAAAAAAAATTTTACCGGACCATTTTGCACCAGCCCTCCCCCCCCGGTAAATATCGTACAGTCCCTTAGCCTTTTTCAGTCAGTCGAGTGGGGTTTGAATATATATATTTATATCGTCTTGCTGCAAAATGAAATGTCAGATCACCGCGGCTGTATGACAGGCCTGTAGGTGGTAGATAATTATTCGACAGTCTGTGCCCGTGTTTGTGAGCAGGGCTGCCAGAGTTACAGATAATTTCCACAGACGGGATGTGGTCCTGGCCTGTCATTAGCGCTAGCCCCGCCTTGTAACGTAACGTCCAGCCGCTAGCTGCACCCCGCGGGCCCCTAACGTTCCTGCCCCGCCAAACGCCCGCAAACCGACGGACAGCGGCCGCACACGGGTTCTTTAGGGGACGTGCGAGGTGTGGGGGTCCCTGGGAGAGAGTTAGAAGGTTTAGAAGATGATTTAGAAGGCAGAACTTACCCATGTTGTTCCGCAGATCACGAACGGTTTGGGCGCCGCTGCCTCTCATCGTGCGCATGCGCCGAACCCGACTTCCGCTTCCCAGGATGCCCCGCGACTCCGGCTCCTCGGACGGGTTCATCCTTCAAGGACGTTCAAGGACTTTTCCCAAGAAAGTTTGAAGAAAAGTTTAAGAAAACGAGCGCTGAAAGTTTAATCTACATTGTTTTCTGTCGATATATGTTCAGTATGAAAGAGCGAGAAAGTCAGATTTCATACCTTACCGTCTGTTCGTTGAGAACTTGAGGTTGAAAACTCTTGAAAAAGGCCTAGCACCAAAACCAAGGATATCCTTGAGGCTTGCCAAAACAATTTCAGCACCCTCCGAAGTTTGCCAAAGACCATCAAAAGCAACTGTTCAAAAAGTCAAGCTTACTATGTTTCCTTCCTCTCATCTAAAAATCCTGTCAAAGAAAGCCGAAAGAAAGATTTACAACGATTTACAAGAGGTTTCGAAACAGAAGAAAAGAAACGCACTGGGTTCTATCTCTCCAACGTTCGAATATTCCATGCTCAGTATATCATCAAAAAGGATGCTGTCTTGCCAATATGATACTGTACTGCAGCATCCAAAGATCTCAGCTTGGAGATTAGCCCAGTGTTACAACCTATTATGAACTTGGTGGCCCATAATGATAAAACAAAAAAGTACAGAATATACAAAGCTGCATTACAATTCATTCTTTTAATGAAACAAGCAAAACATGAACACTCAGTGACATTACATATAACTTTTACGTGAAATAAATATTTTCAAACCACAGTTGCCATATTGATCATTATATTGCATTGGTCTTGCATTATTGTATTGTATAGTTACCTTTCATAGCTGAAAAACCTGTATCACAGGTATGGAAATTTTACATTGACGATATCCTTTTAGATTGCAAACATCTAAAACTGACAAAGCAGCAACTTTAAATCATTTGCAATTAGAAGTTACTTCTCCTTTTCTGACATTTTAAGTTGCTAATTTTTAACATTACCAATGGCATAAAGGTTGTTCTATGTTACCTAAATCTTTTAATTGCTTGACATTACAATGCTGAAGCATACAGCAATTTTATATACGAAAAATTTACTTAACTTTGCTATCATACCAATAAAATCTTATATACACTAACGTTAACCCGTTAACATTATATCATGTTCATGCCCAGCACTACGAAGTTTCAAGATGTTGCCTTACATTGAAATATTAGACTACGAGAAAGCCCAGCTATACAGACTTTGCACAGACTTTTATAGCACAATAGAGAGATAAACTTCTGGGTGCCTTTGGCCCATTTGAACATTAACCACAATAGTGTGCATTTCAAAAAGTTTGGCAATCATGTACAAAGACAATATAGTTCACATACATTTACGATTTACAAACTATTTCCCTTAAACATGTTCTTGACAATGGCCACAAAGTAATTTTGGCACTCTTCATTTCTCCTCTTTTCAGTAATTTTAGATTGTCCATTCAATGATATAACGTTAACATACACCCAACAATTGCACAAATACTACCCAAATTTTGGACTACACGTTTTTGGCACTCTTTAAGGGTTTTTGAATGGAAAAGGTCAATGGATTACGTGGAGATCTTGTGGTCGCAGATTTAAGTCCAAAATGGTGAACAGTATAGATTCTAATACTACAGTCATTTCTTCAGTCTTGGATATTCAATTGTGAATATCTTGGATTGTCACAGTAAGAAAAAAACAGCAACCTGCCTACCAATGCCCCCCTCAGTAAATGCTGCATGGCATCAAACACTTACCCAATAAATAACATAAGTCTTATAGCCTTTGACCTATAATAATTCTATCATAGAAATCTACTGATTTGCAAAATATTCACATTCAATAAAAGTGAGTGCAATGAAGAGCAAGCCAAAATAACAGGCTCGTAATCAAACTTCAATTTGAAGAAGATAATCTACAAAATTATACACTTCATTATGATGGCTTTATAATTTATTCTACTTAACAGGCTTTTTGTCTTGAACAATAAATATTTGGATTATATATGGCAAAAAAGGCATATTTGCAGCATATGCGTATGTAGTATCGTATGTAAAGCTTGATAACATTGTGATGCACAAGTCAGGGTAAACATGATTGGGATAACATTGTGATGCACAAGTCAGGGTAAACATGATTGGGTGGAGCAGCTGGGAAAGCAAATTCTTTCAGATGCAAAAGTAAGGAGGTTTAATCCTCACTAAGGTGGTTTAGTAACTTGTGATTGAACCTCCTACCCCTTACACAGTAACAGAGACATAATCAACCTTCTCCCTACTCCCTACTGAAAATCCTTGCAATAAATACAAATTTGTTGCCAGAAGGTTCCAGTAGCATGGATGTTTAAAAAAAAAAACGATGTGTGGTGGCTGTAAGCCAGTCTCAGTGAGAAGAAGGGTAAAGCTGTTTGATGGCTATCTTTGCTACTTCTGCAGTAAGAAAGTTAAACTGTGTGGTGGCTATTAGCCAGTGTCAGGAACTGTTGTATTTCAGACTTATTGGTGTCATTATCATATAGTCTATAATAATACCAAAGTGGTGGCTGTGGGCCTGTCAGTCTTAGTGTTCCCTCAGATGGAGGAAAGCTAGTTAAAGCTGTGTGGAGGCTGTGAGCATGTCTCGGTAGGAGGAAAGTTAAAACTGAGTAGTTATGGTGAGTCTGTCTGTCTCTGCACCCCCTCAGTAGGTAGAAGGTTAAAAACTGTGTGGTGGCTGTGATTTGGTCTCAGCTGGAGGAAAGTTAAAACTGAGTGGTGGCTGTAAGATGGTCTCAGTAGGTAGCAGGTTAAAACTGAGTGGTTGTGGTGAGCCTGTCCGTCTCTGCACTGTCCACTTCCTCATCAGACTCCATGGCAGGACCTCTGACCTCCTGGTACCACTGGTTAGTCAGCTGTTTCATGTGGGTCTGGCCTTCTCGCAGCTCCTGAAATACAAAACGACAAATGATGAAGGTTAGACATCCAGGTGGAGATACAAAATGTCTGTTTGTTTTCTGTGACAAGAATAAAAAAAGATACAAAATATACCAAGCAACTGTATAGAGTCTATGAAGACAGAGGTAATTCAGGCAGCATCTAGGAAAATAATTTCAGTCATAGATGGAATTCTCAACCACTGATGAAAGAGAACTCATCCAGTTCTTCATTTACAGGTGTATTTTGTACTAAGCAAGGCAATAAGTTTAGCAAAGCATCTGACAACCTTTACCGGTAGGTCTGGAATTAATTGGTACAAATCTACACCACTTTACTTCCTGTGACCTTACTATCTTAATGTCCTACTAAGACCAGACACACAAGCAAGCAAAGAGACAAGCACATAGAAAATAAACTGAGAATACACTGAGTAGTAATCAGTTCATAAACAGGTAGTAATGGTTTAACACACTTGTGTGTCTAACCTCACCTGGTGAGTGAATCGTCTTGTCAGGGCAGGGACCAGGTACTTAGCATCTATCCTCATAAAGCCTTTCAGGTTCGGCTTCACAAAATTCACTTCATATTCCTCCTCGGTCAGCTCTGACAAGTGTTCAGATTCTATGGCATTACCCTGAAACACAGTATGAAGACAAATGTTAACATTGAAAAACATGTCTTTCATTCAAAACAATTGTCACTTAAAATTAGAACTGAAAAGTAGTAAGTTGGGAGCTGAAATCTACTTTACAATATTCCAGTACATCCTTGGAGGAAAGAGAATTTTTTTAAAAAAAGGGAAGTCTATAGAAAACTTAGCCACTGCTAGATCAAGGTGGTATTTGTAAATCTATATTCAACATACTTGAGACTAGACAACCATACTCTATTCAGAGTTTATGATTATTAAAATACAATGTATGAAACATATTCACTCACCAACTCCTCTGTTTTACTGAGTGTGACTTCTTTGGTGACCTTCTGTCTACTGTCCACTTTTATCAACTGTGAAAGAAAAACACAATTCTGTCAGAGAACACACGTTCCACTCTACAATATGCTGAAACCTTTTCTGTTTAAAACTATGAGCATGTGAATCTTTCTTTCAATATTGTTGTGACCACAGGAAAACTATAATTATAATTAAATATCTCACATATTTTCAAGCCATAACACTAACTCATCAGGTTTGCATATAAAGCACAAGCTTTTCAGTTTCAGTTTTATTCAGATCCACAATTAGCCTCATAAGAGGCTATTCTTCCTGTGGTCTACACATTCATATTTACATACATATATTACAAACGTACAAAAACATTACAAAATTAACAGTACATGGCAAACTTTACACAAATTCACTAAGACAAGCTGCATAAAACTAGACTGATAGGTTTGATCCATATACATGAAAGAAAAAAGCCCAACTCTTGTCGAGAAATGCAATGAGTTCTTTAACATGCTCTAGGTCTAGTCAGCATTTGGCCATACTTACTTTCATGAGTGGCATAGTAGAGCCCCCTAGGAACAGGATAGTGAACAGCACAATGATGAGAGTAGTAGTGATGATGACATGTCTCTTCTCCCCCTCCAACTCCAGATGGAGACTCAGGGCGTAGGCAATGGCACCTCGCAATCCTAATCATAACAGAAACACAAAATAATTTTCCTGTTATAACTACGTCTAGGAGCTACATTGTTGGGTGACTATGCTAGGTAATGGCAGTGACTGTTGGTTTTGAAGACTTTTGTGTATGCAATGATACCACAATTTTTGAACTTGAACAAGAACTTGCTCTATGCAAGGCCAAAAGACCACTTCTGGGCACTGAACTAAGCTGGTGGGAGGTAATAGTATAGGTGTTTATGCTAGGAGACAGCAGAAAACGTTGGTTAGAAGGATTGTGCATAGACAATGGCACCTTGAAAACCTAGCTACTTATAGCCGGAACACACCTCTTCCTATCACACTGGTCATCCTACATTTCCTTATGCAATGGTACCTCACAACCTTGACAATAGGAGAAACAGCAGTCATCAAATCCTATCAAATTTTTCACTAAGAGTTCAATAATTGAGAGGAAAACTTCTCTAAAATCTTACCGCTAAACCACATGACAAATTGCATCTTTTTGGTGATCTTGTGATCTCTGAAGATGTTGACGATATAGGACAGTGGGAAGATGTTGACAGCCCGACCAAGTAAACAAAGAACCTGCAACAACAACAACAGTAAACAATTAGTAGTGACCTTACCTTACATTGTGACAAAAAGAGTATTTGGTACAACACTATGTGGACAGAATGTGTCTGTAACTGTATTGTATAGCCAGTATAACAATTCTAATCAAGGTGTAACACACCAGCTTTGCAGGTGCGTGGTGGCAGCTGGTTATGTTATGGTTAGTCTATGTTATTCTGTAGCTATCTACATTGTAAGGACACAATTACAGAACTTTGTGACAGTGAGTTACACTCTCATTCTCTCAATGTAGGGTGTTGTCGCTCCTACGGAGGAACCCCTACTCTTTGAAAAAAAATAAACGATAAACTTACGATACTCCAGACGACAAAAGCTGGTTTGAAGTTATGTCTGAAGCTGAAGATGGCCAGACCAAGGTAGGCAAACACACAGGTTTCTGGAAAAGCAGGAGAAAATTTAAAGCTTTGAGACTTTCCAAGTCTTAGAGCTGTTCCACTGGTGCTTTGAATGGGAATATGTGCAGTTAGGTGGGGCTGCAGAAGCTGATGTATTACACTTAATAACCTATACTAACCCTTGTACATCAAACTGTAAGCGTTGTTTAAAGCTGTGAGGATGCCCCTAATTTATTTGATGGCAACAAATTCCACTCAGCAATATCTCCAAGAAAAAAAACAAATATTCAAGCACCACTGTTCTGAACCTGCTTCAACTAAAGTACAGACAGTTACGAGAGCTGACCTGCTAGGAAAGCCATGGTTCTGAATGTCTGTTGTATGGTGATCTGTGTGACAGGAGACAGGTTGTAGTGGGTGTAGTGGGACATCACAATTCCACAGAACAGGATCGCCATAATACCTGCAGGGAAAACATATAGACAATCATAGGTTATAATTATACCAAGATAACAGCAAAATGAAATCAATTATATCAGTTTGTTTTTTCTAAACAGAGGAATAAGAGCACTGCTCCCTCATATCAAATTCTCTGATAGAACCCATTCTAGCATTACAAACTGTGTTACTCTCATTAAAAAAAACCCTTGGTCGCTATGCTCCCTCAACATGCTTGCGATCTGCTCCCTCATGCTAAACCCCTCAAATATCCTCTAATGAGTAGGTTTTTTGCATGAGATACTGAAAGCGCAGACTGAACACAAACATTTACAATTTTTCGAATGAAAGCTCATCTGTGTTGGTAGAATCCATAGTTAAAAAGTTTGACTAAGTTCCAACACAAGAAGGAGAACTCGCCATGAATTTTCGGCTGATCCCGTCAACCTTCGTCAGATTTGTGATGCAGTCGCTGACTTTTTGGAAGTCGGAAACGTGATGACGTCAGGAGTGCATCAAAAAGTCAGCGACTGCATCACAAATCTGACGAAGGTTGATGGGATCAGCCAAAAATTCATGGTGAGTTCTCCTTCTTGTGTTGGAACAAGTCAAACTTTTTAACTATTTACAATTTTTGTATTTTTTAAGACCACAGGTTACTGAACTGTCAAATTGTTCAGGTACTGAGATCTGAACTGTTGTATCCAGAGCCATGCTCAGACATGTGTGTGGTTCTGGATAGTCCATGTGCATCCCAAACCATGCCTGGGGAAAATCTATGTTCTTGAATATGCAGAGACTATATCCAGAACCATGTCTGTTCCTACATGTAACACTAACCTACATGTATTTAGGCATAGAACTAGATAGGCATGGTTCTGGATACAATAGACCTATACTTAATCCTCTGTACCTGAAGTTATGTTTTTGGATACACAGAGACTATCCAGAAGTGTGCCTGATCCTATACCTAATCCATTCAAATACAGAACTAAAATAGGTACAGCTCCTGATACAATCATCATTGGCAGTACCTGAAGTTATGTTTAGGTACACAGCCCTAGTCTGGTGTCCCACCCACCTGACAGCTTGAGTCCTTCAGCTAAAACATACGGTGTGTAGGCAAATATCATCATGATGCTGAACTCCAGCGAAGGTGTCCTCTGTAGATTGATGTGCTTCAGTAACTTACAGTACGTTAAGGGAAAGTTTTGACAAGACATCTTCATATAAACTGTTAAAATCAATTGCTTCATCTCCTTCATATCAGGCCACTGTTTAAGGCATCACTATCCCTAATATTACTGGGGTATAACAACATTTTGAATTTATCTATGTACATATGACTCAGTAACACCCAAGAATACTTATCAATATACAGTCCTGTGACCTCTACATAAAGGACCACCTTGCCATTGTGACCACATTTTGACCACAAGCAGTAGTCATATCTATAGTATCCTCCTGTCCGCACAGACCAGATTTTATAGGTCCCTTGAGTGGTCTTCGTGGGCAAGCTTGACTTTATTGATCAGTGTTGAACATTAACATATCAAGTTGAATCCTTCTATCCCATACCCGTAGCCAGGGGTGGTTCGGAAGAACCCCCCACAAGGCTCAAAGGTCCACTTTTTGGTCCACTTTTTATGTAAAGGTTCATTTTTTGGTCCACTTTTTATGTAAAGGTCCAAGATTTTTCTTGGAAAGATGGACTGGAATCATAGAAAAACTGCTCCCTTTGTCATATTTGAATAAAAATTTATCTCTGATTTTTTCTGCACGAAATGCCATTTTAGAAGGTTCATTTTTCAAAATTTTCTGGGGGAGCATGCCCCCGGACCCCCTAGGAACCTCGCGCCGTCGGCACTCGAGGTCCCCTCAAACAGTGGGAGGAACAACCCCATTCAAAATCCTGGCTACGGGCATGTATCCACACCAGCCTACAGGAAGGATACCAGTGCGCTGATGACGGCAAACGACACACCGATGGCAGCGGAGGCGAAAAACATCTTGAGGAAGTTTCCCACCATGAGGAAGAAGGCGGTGGTAGAGTCCACGTCTGCCATGGAGGGGGCCGTCAGCATGATCACAGTACTAAACAGAAGGTAAAGGCAATACATGATATTAACTTAAAGTCAATTCGTGCCCAACAGGGTCAACTGTAACCCTCACTCAGGTGTAGGGACTGACTCGGTAATCCTACTCAAAAAGTCTGTATCTGTATATCTGTACTTGAATCTGTATCTGTACATGAATCTGTATCCGATTGCAAATAAAGATCACAAGTGATTGCCAATTTGTGCCCAAAGTTTAATTGCAAGTAGAATTAAAACGGATAACAAATGATGAAGGACAATACAACATGTAACTACTCAAGGCTGACTCTAAATTCTAATGGAGGAAAAGAAAAGATCCCACTTTTTCTGAGGTTCTGTAAGTTAGTGTTTTATAGATCTTTTCTCCACAACTAGATGTGAATAGGCTAGAGACATGAAAAGATGAATTAACAAACGAACAGGACACTCACTTTGCAAGAACGATGGAGACAGCATCGTTGAGAATGCTCTCCCCAAACACCAGCATGTTGAGGATGGGATCCACTCCGAGAGCGTGGAAGATGGCGATGGTTGCCACGGGATCAATGGCTGAGATCAGGGAACCAAACGCAAAACTGGGAGAGACAGAAAATCATGGCACTGTGATCAACAAGGACAGTAATCTTGGACCAGTTTTCTCTTGCTGAAGAGTTACACATTCACTGGTCGTGACAGAGAAAATAGACACTAAGTACAGTATTGACATATTGATCAGGGAACCAAATGCAAAACTGGAAGAGGAAAAAGATGATTATAACACTGTGATTGATTTTGTTACTTCATGATGCACAGCAAGACTCACAAGGCCAGTGTTATTGTCATGTGTTATTCATAGAATACTTACTAGATAACACTTACTAGATACCTTTGACCAACATTAAAACTACATGTACCCCCAAAATGTATACTAAGTACACACCTTTCTCCAAGGGTCAACTCAAAGGCCACCCCAGCCTGCAACAATAGAAACACATCTTTTAAAACAACTGGGACAGTAATGTAGATAAATATGGCTCAGAAATAAGACTGTCAGTCCTTGCTTTTTGTAGTTTTGTGTATTATTTTCCATTCTCTACCCATCTATTGAGGTCACACTTCTGACTTGAAACAAAGCTTTCATTTTTCCCTGAACATCATCAGTAAGAACATAGAGTCTATCCTGCAGTACCTTCCCTAGCAGATAGATGCCCCCACCGATGACCAGGGATGACAGGATGGTCCCTATCACAGCGAACAGCATGATGGAACCCATGTTCTGGAAAAAGTTTCCCTGCAAGATTTTAAGAATTGAATTAGTAGTTGATAAGGAATTGGAAATTTTCTACTTAATTATAGAGTTTCAGTGAGCATTAAATGAATGTCATTATTCTCTTGCACAACAAAATCCATACATGTTATTGTATTATCATAGCATATATTCATTATTTCAATCGAAGATTACATGATAATTAAATACATATCTAATTGTCAGAGTATGTAAACACAAAATGTCACTGAAAATTGGGAAATATGCAAATGTTCTTGTATTGAATCCTTCAAAAAAAGAATATACAATGACATTGTACTACATTTGTACTCGACTTGAACCACAGTACTGTATTGGTGAAATACCAGTAACATATACATTGTAAATATACCTTATGAAGAGAATACCCTGACTCAAAAATGATTGGAGGTAACATGACCAGGAAAAACGTGGTTGGGTGGAAGGCCTCTTCTCTCTGTATCCAGGGAAAATATACATGATTATACATTATTCGCAAACAACTTAATGTGTTAAATAGCATGGTTCATATAAAATCCAAATGAATCTTCTAAACTGAGCCAACACTTCTAAACCTTACCACAATATTGGACAAAATTACCTCATAAGCGTTCTAGGGATGTAAAAATGCACTATACGTACACGTGTATTAGTGTCAGTACACTTAAGAGTTACACTGCTAGGGACTGAAAAAATCTTTCCTATGGTAATATTTGCAAATTGAAAGTATTTCTTACTGTCCAGTTTCCGAGTTCCAATTTGTTCATCAGTTTGATTATCAACCCAACAACAGCACCTGAAAAACAGAATAGGACACAAGTTCATTGATCTGAACATTATCCCTTTCAACCTGCTATGGATCAATCCCTACTGTAAACAATGTGATGCTTTCAATTAGTTTGTTGAAGGTTTTACTTAGTTAACCACTGATTCTATAGTTCTTGGACCACACAGCTGTGCAAGCACTACAGTATAGGAGGCTAGTCCAATGGTGGTGTTGTGTGTTAAACTACATGTACCATAATCTCTCTTATACATTTGTACATGTAAGTGCTGAAAGCATATAGAAGGCAGAATGTACCATTTCTTAACGGAAGTATTTGGTATGATCAAACCTGTAACCTACATGTACCACATGCAAGCCACACACTTTAGCCACTAGGCCATTACAGCAAAAATGTTTTATTGACAGACACATGGAAACTTTCTCTGCAGACTTACCCAGGAACACAATGGCCACACTCTCAGGTAAATAGTGGAACCTGGTCTTGATCAGTAGATGCACCAGCATGATACACAGGGCTGGAACAAAAAAATAAAGAATTCTAATATCTACACTCAACAAAAATATCACAGGGCTACAAATCCTCTTTTCTACATACCTGCACTGGAATAGGTGAAAGTCAAATTACCTAACCTGTACCAGAAAAGTCTACTTGCACCTTCCCAGGCACCTGAATTTTTGGACATTGGGATTTTCTTTTACACAATCAGTATGTCTCTAAAATGTTTTGGTTTTGGTATCTATCAGAAAGCTTCTCCTAACCTAATGAAACTTTCGCACCTAAATCTTTATTTTACCAGCAGCAGCAGTGCAAAATTCTGTATCTGTATCTGTATCTGTATAGCCAGTATAACCGCCTTTCGGCGTAACACACCAGCTTCGCAGGCACGCGGCGCGGCGGCAGCTGGCTATATTACACCGATCGACTTGTTACACCTAACCCTTGAACTTCTAGCTCTAGACATTGTTTAAAGCTATCTATTGACAGTGCCCCTACTGTACTTGGTGACAGTGAGTTCCACTCTGCGATAGTTCTAGGAAAGAATGAATTCTTGAACACCTCAATCCTTGGTTGATAACTCTGGTACTTGAATGCGTGGCTATTTCTTGTTCTCTTCTGAGCTGGTATTAGGTACTTAGTAGTTGGGACATCCACCAGTTTATTAGTCATTTTGTACATCATGCATAGTCTAGACATCTTTCTTCTGTCTTCAAGTGAGGTCCACTGTAGGTTTCTTTTCATTTCCGTGACACTAGCACCTCTTACATAGTTGTTCAGACAGAATCTTGCAGCTTGATTCTGTACCCTTTCCAATTTGTCTTTGTCTTTCTTTGTATATGGATCCCATACTGTCGCAGCGTATTCTAGGTTCGGTCTTACAAGTGACGTGTATGCAAGTGATTTTACTCTCGTTGGACATGCCCACAGATTACGTTTAATCACTCCCAATGTCTGTTTCGCCTTAGTTGTGATATTATTAACATGTGCACCCCACTTCAGTCCGCTTGTCAGCGTGACGCCCAGATACGGATGGATTTTTGTGGTTGATAAAGCCTGACCACAAAACTGGTAGCTAGTTGCATGTGGTGTTCGTTTGTTTGTTATGTGCATAATATAGCATTTTTCGGGATTAAACTGCATGAGCCATTTGCTTTGCCATTCTTCCAGGGTGTTCAGGTCTTTTTGGAGAAGTTGTGAGTCGGTCTGTGTAGAAAGCTCTACATACAATAGACAGTCATCGGCAAATAACCTCACATTTGAGTCAAGCTGATCTGGTAGGTCATTTATATACAAGAGAAAGAGCAATGGCCCCAGGACGGTTCCTTGAGGGACCCCAGACGCTACTTTAACTGGAGCCGACGCCTTCCCTTCAACCACTACTGTTTGCTCCCTGTTGGTCAGGAAAGCCTTTAACCAATTCAGCGTAGGGCCTTGGATTCCATAATACTCCAGTTTTGAGATGAGCCTGCCATGGGGGACTTTATCAAAGGCTTTAGTGAAATCAAGTATTGCTAAATCAAGTATTGCTAAATCAAGTATTGCTAAATCTACATTCTATTTCCAAAAAGGAATTTTGAGTTATACTGAATTGTTCTTTGAATTCATAACCCAGTACATATCAAAGAATTCAAGTTCCTGAACAGTGAACTGTTGCAGAATGAAAGTAAGTTGCATGAAAATTATGACCTTTTAGAACCAAGCATTATAAGACTTAAATCATTCTAAACAATTCTTCAATTGTAAGGAAACGTTTAATTATTTATACCTTTGTGCATCATTACAATGAAAAACTTGAAAACCCACTGATAGATAGGTAAATCCTGAAGTTCAATTAATATTAAAAGGCTTTTACCATTCAGTTTGATGATGTATTACGTCAAGTATATATTATTGATAAAGTTGAACATATGTCAACTGCAGGTTGTCATCTGATCAAAGCCAACTAATGTGTCTGAACTCTGCACTTGGGTGTGTAAAGCTTTTTATGAGTGTCTTTGTTCAAGACAATGTGACTGAAACAAGATGCCAGGTTTTGTTTCCAGTTGTTTTGTTTTGTGCTGCATTGTACTTGGGTGGCGTGATCTCTGTTGCCATTATAGCAAGTAAACTTCAAGCCCTTCCTGTATGATTTTGACACTTGCAGTGTTTGGTAATTGGAAAATACAAGTTTTTTTTGCCATTTCCCAGTAGTTTTATTACTGTAGTCTTTGGGAATATAGTATATACATCCTGCCCTTTGGGGGAAGGAGTAGTAGGGTTTATTAAGCACTGAAGAAGGTACTGTAGTCTTTGGGAATATAATACATCCTGCCCTTTAATAAAGTTATGAATGAATTGGAGAAAGGAGTAGTAGGGTTCATTAAGCCCTGAGGAAGGTACAATATACAGTCAAACCTGTACAGGGGACCACCTTTATATACCCGTATGTACCACCTGACCATTGTGACCACTAATCTTTGTGATAATTTTCCCATTGACACAAATATTAAGAGCGCTGTCTATAGCAACCACCTGTTCATGGACCAGATTTTCTCAGTCCTCTAAGTGGTCTTCTTGGGCAGTTTTACAAAATGTAACTGTAAATGAATTTATTACAGTAACTGTAAAGTTAGTACCTCTACTCACCTAAACACATACATACATATGCATACATACATACAAACACAAATACCTTCCATTATGATAGTAAGTTTACATAATAAATATATAAACCTTACACATAATAGGTACATGTACATATATATAATTTCAGTACTGCTGCCTACCTAACATGATACAGACATGTACCATTTTTTTCCTAATCTTTACATATACGCACATAATATAACCATATACACTGTACATAATATATGATATCAGTACAGCCATCTGACATGATACAGATGAAGACCATTCTTTACAATACATAACAGTAAACAGTAACATAATAATTATATATAGTATAATATAATTTCCATACTACAGCCCACCTAACATGATACAGATGAAGAACATGGTCATGCTCATGGACTGTTCCAGCCCTGCAGCCTCATCCTCAGGCACCCCGGGGAGGGTGGGGGCAGGGGGAGGTGCGGGCTTCGCTGTGCTGGCCGACACATTCGTGTAGTTTGCCTGCGTCAGGTTAGACAGGCTGAAAAACAGAAATGTTTCAAAAAATTAAAAATAATGTTTTTTTAGTACAGTTAACAATGAAATGTGTTCCGCCACGCCATGTCCCTGCAAAGTGTTATGCCATACTGTTATGCTGAAGGGCGGTTATACAAACTATATAGATACAAATACAGATGTAATAAAGTATGTAAATCAGTTTGTGGCAGTGATGTACCGGTACCTTTGCTCTTAAATTGATTAATAAATCCATGATTAATTAATTAATTATTAATTAATTATTCATTCATTCATTCATCCATTCATTCATTTATCCATTCATTCAGAACTACCAAAATGTACTTCTACAAATGTATAAGGTACATATACAAATGTACATGTAGAATACAACACGGGGTATTCCGTATCGCCCGACCGCGGGTCGGATCGCCCGACGGCTGCAGGCCGGAGGGCGATCCGACTCGCGGGAGGGCCGGGACCGAGGGCGATGCGAAATACACCGTGTTGTATTTTATTTATATCATACCCACCCAAGAAAACGCGCCTTTCAATGCAAGATGAGCCAAAAGTTGGTGCCACTAAACCCTAAAATGCAACGACATCAATTCCAACGTCCGGATTCTGTATTCGAATTTTCGAAAGGGGCACACGCGGTTAGGGCGAAACGCGTTCGAATCGTTTTATGGAAGCCATGGAAGCGTTCGATAACGGGTTCCACACCATACGGTACGGCCCGGTCCGGAACCCGTTATCGAACGTTATCGCGGCCCGGGTATGATATAAATGTATGTACATTACAAAAAGTTGTACATGTAACTGCATCATCAAAAATTAATGAGACTAGATAAATTATATAGAAACACTTACTGATGTGAAACTTAAAAGTTAAATGTCCTAAACCTATTACAGATCTAGACTTATAGCGACACAGTCAAAATGTACTTGCCCTACATAAAAATAATCATAATCTCGCACCATTAACAGATTAAGTTACATTCACTATATGATAAGCAATTATATATAAATAAGTAGCTATTCCAGATCTTGCCTGATGCCCAAATGGGCTGGCATGGTCATGATGGTCTATAAAATAGCATTGCAATTTGCAACACTGTGGCAGTAATGGGTGGGTGTGAAAACTCATATAATAAGCCAGTTTTGATATACTTTCAATATTCTAGTGATGTAGAATCAATAATTATGTACATTGTGATTTGAACTCCTTCTTATTGAAATGTGATCTCTGAACTCAGAGATTTTATGAAGTGGTTTAACGGTTTTGACCTTTGATCTGTGACTGTATATGTGTTGTCTGTTGTCTGTTACAAATGTACACGTAGTACCATAATATTATTTTATGATCCATGGAAGAGCTAAAAGGATATCTTAATAACCAACAAATAATGGCTATTATTTGAATTGATATAACTGTTTGAAACAGTTTACTTGCATATATTTATAAACACTGACTGTTGTTCCATAGGAATATTTCTCCACAGGTTTAATCAGAGACATCAGATGTAGCATACTATGCATACAATCAATTCAATAGATCTTACTTTCAGGTCTATATGACTGGTAACCGTTATACTTCAGAAAGTTCAGTAACAAATTTCAACTCAATGTTGCTTAGATGAGAGCCAGCAGCTGTTGTTAATATTTAATTTTGATGGCCATCATACACAAAGCAGTATGTTACAGTCACTGTACAGTAGTGACTGTTGCCATGCCCCAGGCTAGTGTACGTGTGCAGGCTGCAGCAGGATGTTATCTACAATATTTAATGGATTTTTACCTTTAATGAAATGTCAAAGGATGGATGTTTATGTCACAGGAATGGGCCACCTGTGTAAAAGGTGTCCTTGGGGAGAGTGAAGTAAGATATGGGGAATAGTAATAAAATTTAAAAAATTTAGATATCATATAGAATAGGGAATTTTGAAGGCTTCTCTGAGATAAAATAGCAAGCTGTCATCAAAAAGCTGGCGTGTTATGCTGGAGGGCGGTTATACTGGCTATACAGATACAGAACCTGGTGTGTTACACCGAAGGGCAGTTATACCGGCTATACAGATACAGGAGCTGGTGTGTTATGCCGAAGGGCGGTTATACCGGCTATACACATACTAGTAGAGATACAGAAGCTGGTGTTATGCTGAAGGGCGGTTATACCGGCTAATTACAGATACAGAAGCTGGTGTGTTATGCCGAAGGGCGGGTTATACCGGCTACTAGTATACAGATACAGAGCCTGGTGTGTTATGCAGAAGGGCAGTTATACCGGCTATACAGATACAGAAGCTGGTGTGTTACGCAGAAGGGCGGTTATACCTGCTATACAGATATAGACACAGAAGCTGGTATGTTACACTGAAAGGTGGTTATACCAGCTATACAGGACTACAGGTGCACAAAAATTATTTGGAATATGACCCATCCAAAGCATCTTGGGCATTTCTCCGTGTTTGATTTATTCGCCGGCCTGGCAGATTTAAAAGCACCCATCAGAACAGATAGCCGAGTGGGTTCCTATGCAATGCCCTGTATCAAGCTATTCCATCAGAGTATATTAATTTTTCATACATGGATGCTGCCACATGCACCTAGATTATGATGCTACTTGATATGACCAGATACTAGATCAAAGTATTTGGAGTACAAATTCTGATATTATCTTACAGTCAACTTTGCTCTTCCTCATAAATCTTTGTCATACTGACTGATACGATGGTATTTTTTTTACAAAGGATGTGAAACGAAATGGCAACTTGATTTTCATGCATGCATCATCATCTTTATTTCTTTCATTTTTTTTTCATTTTCATTTTTTTGCTTATTATTTTTTTTGGGGTTCTTTTTGGGTAGATCTTTTTGGGTTGGTGGTACTGATAGCATGGTTGTCACATACATCATTATAATGAAGGGCAGTACACATATACCAGGGTTTGTACTTTTGTATAGACTTGTACAGCAAAATGTGAATTCGTTATCACCTTACATAATAAAAAAGAACAACTGTTTTTAACTAGAAGTGTGCTCCCGAAATCTCATATGTTGCTATATACATCCGTGATGTCATCAATATTCTATTCAACATTGTACATATCATGTGTATATATACACAGTCACAACAAAAACGTGATGTCAAAGTAAAGGTAGGAGTGTGTACATTTTGTCTATACATCCTGAACAGTCTATATAAAGTCATGTTGAACTTGGACACGCCCTGGTACTTCAAACATATGGATATGCTATTGTGCTATAATTTTTTCTGATCCTTGTCACATAATATCCAATTAACCATATGCTGTGTTTTAATTTGTGATAATAGGTTATGGGGAGGTTGGCTACAAGGCTATTAAAGCATTCCTGTGAAACAGATAATCTCTAACCGGTACAAATATAACCACGTTCGTGTTCGTGCATCTTTAGTTTAAAAACGCCCACCTGTCGTTGGCGAGTATGTGCAGCAAAGTTGCAGAGAGATCCGCTGCCGAGTCAGGTTCCCCCATCTTAGCAAAATCCTTTCCGCACGAGTCTCTGAGCTAATCTCTAAGAAAAACGCGTCCTATCTTCCGCTGAAACGGTCCTCCAGCTGCCAGGGGTGACCATATCCTGGAGGGAATTACTCCAGAACCAGAAAATAAATGTGGAATTCCGGATCAGGATAGCCTCTTCACTGTCCTCTTGTGATTACCATATCCAGTCGTGACGCAGCGTGACNAATACATCCTGCCCTTTAATAAAGTTATGAATGAATTGGAGAAAGGAGTAGTAGGGTTCATTAAGCCCTGAGGAAGGTACAATATACAGTCAAACCTGTACAGGGGACCACCTTTATATACCCGTATGTACCACCTGACCATTGTGACCACTAATCTTTGTGATAATTTTCCCATTGACACAAATATTAAGAGCGCTGTCTATAGCAACCACCTGTTCATGGACCAGATTTTCTCAGTCCTCTAAGTGGTCTTCTTGGGCAGTTTTACAAAATGTAACTGTAAATGAATTTATTACAGTAACTGTAAAGTTAGTACCTCTACTCACCTAAACACATACATACATATGCATGCATACATACAAACACAAATACCTTCCATTATGATAAGTTTACATAATAAATATATAAACCTTACACATAATAGGTACATGTACATATATAATTTCAGTACTGCTGCCTACCTAACATGATACAGACATGTACCATTTTTTTCCTAATTACATATACGCACATAATATAACCATATACACTGTACATAATATATGATATCACTTTATCAGTACAGCCATCTAACATGATACAGATGAAGACCATTCTTTACAATACATAACAGTAAACAGTAACATAATAATTATATATAGTATAATATAATTTCCATACTACAGCTCACCTAACATGATACAGATGAAGAACATGGTCATGCTCATGGACTGTTCCAGCCCTGCTGCCTCATCCTCAGGCACCCCGGGGAGGGTGGGGGCAGGGGGAGGGGCGGGCTTCGCCGTGCTGGCCGACACATTCGTGTAGTTAGCCTGCGTCAGGTTAGACAGGCTGGAAAATATAACAGGGCATACAGATACAGAGCCTGGTGTGTTATGCAGAAGGGCAGTTATACTGGCTATACAGATACAGAAGCTGGTGTGTTACGCAGAAGGGCGATTATACCGGCTATACAGATATAGACACAGAAGCTGGTATGTTACACTGAAAGGTGGTTATACCAGCTATACAGGTACAGGTGCACAAAAATTATTTGGAATATGACCCATCCAAAGCGTACTGAGCATTTCTCCATCTTTGATTTATTCGCCTGGCAGATTTAAAAGCACCCATCAGAAAAGATAGCCGAGTGGGTTCCTATGCAATGCCCTGTATCAAGGCATTCCATCAGGGTATATTAATTTTTCATACATGGATGCTGCCACATGCACCTAGATTATGATGCTACCTGATATGACCAGATACCAGATCAAAGTATTTGGAGTACAAATTCTGATATTATCTTACAGTCAACTTTGCTCTTCACGATAAATCTTTGTCATACTGACTGATGATATGATGATATTTTTTCAAAAGGAATCGTGAAACGAAATAGCAACTTGATTTTCATGCATGCATCATCACCTTTATTTATTTCATTTTTGCATTTTCATTTTTTTCATTATTATTTTTTTTGGGGGGGGGGGTACCAGTAGATTTTTTGGGTTGGTGGTACTGCTAGCATGGTTGTCAGTGTCACATACCATTACATCACTTAATTGTTTTCATATTAGCTGTTATATAATGTAGGCCAGTACGTATACCAGGGTAAATGGTTTAGAGTTAGACTTTCACAGCAAAATGTGAATTCAGAATCAACTCTTGACTTTATCTAGAAGTGTGTTCCCCTAAACTCGCAAGTTGCTATACACATCCGTGATGTCATCATCAATTCTATTGAACATTGTAGTATGTGTATATATACACAGCCATAACAAAAACGTGAAGTCAAACTAAGGATAGGTGTGTGTACATTTTGTCTATACATCCTGAACAGTCTATATAAAGTCATGTTGAACTTGGGCACACCCTGGTACTTCAAACATATGGATATGCTATAATTTGCGCTATAAATTTTTCTGATCCTTGTCACATAATATCCAATTAACCATATGCTGTGTTTTAATTTGTGATAGGAGGTTATTGGGAGGTTGGCTTCAACGCTATTAAAGCATTCCTGTGAAACAGATAATCTCTAAATGTTACAGATATACCCAGGTTCGTGTTCGTGCATCTTGAGTTTAAAAACGCCCACCTGTCGTTGGCGAGTAAGTGCAGCAAAGTTGCTGAGAGATCGGCTGCCGAGTCAGGTTCCCCCATCGTTTAGCAAATCCTTTCCGCACGAGTCTCTGAGCTAATCTCTAAGAAAAACGCGTCCTATCTTCCGCTGAAACGGTCCTCCAGCTGCCAGGGGTGACCATATCCTGGAGGGAATTACTCCAGAACCAGAAAATAAATGTGGAATTCCGGATCAGGATAGCCTCTTCACTGTCCTCTTGTGATTACCATATCCAGTCGTGACGCAGCGTGACCTTTGCCCTGATTAGTAATGTTTCCGGTAGGTCAGATGAGTCACCCACTGTTTTGTATCTATGTTCCAAATTCCAAGGCACGGGCTTCGAGTAGTTCGTGTTTTGTGTCTGTAAGTCATTCGCTGAAACATTAAGAAGGTTTTCAGTGAATATTTTCGCGGTCTAGGGTGTTGTGGGTTGTCCCCAAGCCCCACCCATAAAAGTGTTCGTTTCCGGGGTCATTTCGAATCCCGGCATGGCGGAAGGAAGGTGAACATGGTGAACGGCTAGCGGCGAGCGATCACACCAAGTCCGGGAGAGCGACAAAAAAAATACCTCAACGCTTCGCCGAGGGCCCGTAGTTAGCGCCGATGGGCCGGGAAGATGGTTAGGCACAGGACTAGTAGAATGAGAGTGAAACTGCGGGCGCTCTTCGCGGCGCTGATGCTGTTTTCCGTGCTGTGCTCGGTGATGTACTATATCTATGCGGCCCCCGGTGCAGGTGAGTGCTCGTCGCATTCCTCATTTCCATTTGCCATCGCTGTTTACACCTTGCAGGGCTCCCCCGCGGGGAACGTCGTCCTCCAAACGACGGGACGTCCGTTTCGCGACGTTATGGGATTAAACTGCGGGTGTTTTCGGTGGTTTTTAATAGGATTTACCCCTTTTCGATTTGCCTTAGTTACGATCCACACGCGGGCGCGCTTGTGGGTTGGAGGGCGTGTATATTCAGCGGGGTACTTCCGTTGTGTCCCCAAAGTCACCCCCACGTTTACCGCCAAAAATCCCGCCCTCCGGTGTTTATAGTTCAGCCTAAACCTTTGCTGAACCACACGTGGTCCGGGCTAGATGTTTGGAAAGGGCGGATGGTTGTGGTATCGCTGTGACGACCAACGGTTGGACAACAACCATTGTCCTACAGTCCTTACCAGCTAGATTTATTACACACGTAACGGTGACATCATGTGCGCAAGAGTACACATGTACGGGCTTCCTAACGCCCCCAAAGGCTAGAAAAAGATCCCAAGAGACTTTCCAGCACAGCTGGCTTCACGAAACAATCATGATTTGTCTATTAATACTTTCCTTGGCTCAAGCTGTGCAGGAGAATTTGTGTTCTTGTTTAGAAAGCTGTTGTGTTTTGAATCGTAATTTTATCTCTCTACAGGCTAATGTAATTGACGACTCCCCATTCTTAGGGCGGACAGTTTCTCAGGTCCTTGACACATGTTTTGTTTTGCTGTTGCTGTTGACAGAGACATCCGTTCAATCGTACAAAAAAACTTTATTGTCTTGTCCATAGTGAAAAAAATTCTTATTTTCACCTCTGTAGTGTCACTGCCATTCCCATAATTTTTACATCTAATAAAAAAATAATGAACTCCTCGCTACCAGACTTGTACATCTAGAAGAACTGTGACCAATTTGTTAGGAAGTCGGACCTTAATGATGTTGCTCCCTACTATTTTGTCCTTCCAACTTAGCGAAACCGTTAAATGAACAAATAAACAGGTTGGCCAAACATGTATCACATTTCTCTTCTCAATTTTCTGGCATTTTCCACACCACCCACCAATGGAATGCCCTGCCGTGATTGGTAGTTACTGCTTCCACAGTGTTGAAACATTCCCAGTTAAAATGAGTTCTGCCCACCCAACCCAAGTTTTCAGTCCTCTACCTAATCTCCAAGCAGATCCTAGGGTGGCAAAGGATCTGCTTGGAGATTATCCTCTACCCCCTGTTACTGTTAGAAAAACTGGCTGGTCAGAAATCTTGAGAACTATTCACCCAAACATCTACTTGGAGATTAGATCTTGATTAGCCATTAATCAAAATGAAGATCTTGTTTGCTGAAACCACTGCTTCAGAGCTGGTGGGAGTGACGAAAGATAACCATCTGTAGTGTGAACACAGATCCACTTAACAGTCCAGCTGACTTTTGAAGTGAGCCACCAAAGATGATGGTTATTACAGCTGTAAGCCATGACTTGCAGAAAGACTTGGCACTGCATCCTAAGTGTTTTTGCTGTGTTGTGTTGGCCTCTGGCCTGGCGTGTGTCACCCATGGACCCTAAAGCCAGAATGACATGCCTCCCATAAGAAAGAATTGTTGGCATTCTAAACATTGGAAAAATCCTTGGATAATCTGCGCCAAAGCACGTTCACAGGAAGCCTATACATTTTTGTAACTCCAATTCAAATCTTGTTTTTTTGCTTTTTTAGTTTGCATTCTATTATTTAAGTTTTTCTTGATGTGGTCTTAGAAAATAGCTATGTAAGTATTACGTAATGGCCGTTAACAGTACAGTCAATAGCAATGTTAATCATTGAAAGACTTTCTAATAGCACTAATGTACCCAAGGAAGGGTAGTTTGCAGACTAGAGAAGCGTGTTTTTATGTTTTTGTAAAATTCATGTAAACACCTGTCTCGGGACATGGCAGCCCATTGAGTCTGGGAATTTGAAATACAATGGAACCAAATAGCCAAACAAAGTGAAAGGAAATTAAAAGAGAATGCTGTTTAGCATTTTTACTCATGCTCCCAAAAGTGACAATAATTTCAGTATTTCTCTCCTCAAAAAATAAAGAGAAAAATAATAAAACCTCTACAATACAGCATACCAATACAGATAAGCTTATATCCCCCCCAAAATTAGTGTTTCTTTCCTTGTTTACTTTTTTGGGGGTGGGGACAACCCATAAATTAACATTCTTTATTGACATATATAACACTGCAGATGTAACAAAGAAGAAAGAAAAAAGAAACAGTTCACTAGGAGTACTTACTTACACATTTGGTTGCCATGTTCACACAGTTTTTGTTTGTTTTGTTTACTATTGCCCTCTACTCTGAACCATAAACAGTTCAAGTATGAAACCTTGCCAAGAGAGAGTCCATTCTCACATAGCTGAGACACAGTCACGCAGAGGTACCCTAATGTCACCCCAGTATTGTGTTTACCTTAAATACCTACATGTAGAACAGGATAATTATCTGCATAACCCAATAGACCGTAAGACACAAGTGAATCCCTGTATTATCAAGATATTTAAAGCATTTATGTGCGATTAGCTGCATACTGTATTAGGGAAAATGGTATAAGATTATAATAGCAGTTAATATGAAACAGTTACATAGCAGATGTTGATATTAAAGCGATAAGATAGGTCCAACCCCAACATCTGCTTGGAGATTATTGATAAAAGGCTTGTGATTTACAAAAATAGCAGACATGACAGATGAGGCTGTCCTTGAGCTGGTTTAAATGCCTGTAATACTAAGAGCACTTAGATAGGTCCCCAGAAAGGGACCAGGCTATGGTCAGGACTCTACCATGTGTGTGTGTTTAGCTTGACCATGTCCGGATATGTGATGACATATTCAGGGTAAATTCATCACTTCAATGTACAGTTCACTTCAGTTCAGCTCATCCTTCTATGTACAGTAGAAATTCTCTCACTCATGTTTGTATTTCCCCACAAAAGCAGATTTTTACTTTCTTTTTTTGACCTTCAAGGAAACACTGCTAGATTTACCAATTTGTTTTTAGAAGTACAGTATGCACAAATTATATGCTGTTATGTTATTCTTTTTCACATAAAATTGTAAGGAAAAAATATACACCAAACCCTTAAAACACCCACCCAACGCTACTGGTATGTCCCTCCTATCATGTGTCCTATTGCACTGCATTTGCAGTGCTATCACTGTTGTAGCAGGATTTATGGTTATACCCCTGGACACCCTGACCTGATGGTAAGTAGACCCAATACAAGCTGCCTGGAATTAAAGCCAAAGCCATCGTCCCTACTGCAGCTAGTACTAACTATCATCATCATGCATGCCAGGGGGATTTTGCTCCTGTGGAGGAACATATCCTTTGACTAGCCTCAGTAGCAGGCTTATAGAACTGGGGGATTGGTGGTTTTCGGCTGTTTTCTGATTAGCCCAGTTCTAAAAACGGGGGTAATTCAACCAGGCCGGCTATGTTGTCTATATGCAATCAGAAAATAGCACATAAAAGACCCTGAAGACCCCCCAAACCCCCAGTTTTTGGCATGCTGTGGAGGCTATCCTTTGACTGATTCCTGTTGAGAAATAATTATAACCAATATGAATTTGGTGCGAAAAGGACGACCATAGCAGTCTGAAGGTAAATCAATATTTGTCGCCTTGGAATTGTGGGGCCCAGATTGCCCCAGAAGTGCAGGGTAATGAAAAAAGCTGATGTTGTAAAGTTTTATTTGCTAAATGGCAGAGATTTGTTTGATTGGAAGATTGGTTGGTTGGTTGTGTGAAATAACTGTCCCCGTCCCAAGGCTCAGGTCATGGAAACAGGTCAGCAATCATTTCAAAACAGCACTTGCAATAGAAGACCATATAAACGTTTTCTGACCAGACAGGTGTCCTGACAATTCTTCATCTTAGTGTCTGCAAGAGAAATTAAACCAGGCCAGTCTGGAAACAGATGTGAACCCCAACATCTGCTTGGAGATTAGTAGTCAAGGCAGATTTGAATTTCTAATCAGCAGATTCTGATGATAAATAAATAAATTAGATACCGGTATAGATGTAAATAGAGACAAAGCACACAAGATTATTATTTATTCATACTCAATAATATAATAATATGCATCTGATCTGCTATCACTTTACGTATCATCTATCTATCTATCAATTGTGTACAAACATACAGGATCATCCCTATGCTGCACCATCAATAAAGATCTGATCAGTATTCAATGTCTCACCTCTTTGACTGGTTCCAACCAGAAAGTCTGTCATGCCCCCCCCCCCAAATGTAACTACATGTACGTGACATAACATCATTAAACATTGTCTGTGGGAAATCTTACACCTGGCCTCTGTCTGACTCTATCCAACATTCTATTCAACAATATATGTATCTTAGCCAGAGCTCCATAATTTCTTTCCATTTTTTGGGAGATTTGATATGGATGCTGCCTGTCAGTGTCACATGTGCCCTTAGGAAAGTCAAGGACATCAGAAACAGTCTGCAAATAAATGTAATAAAACGGACCTGTCAGTTTAGTGTGCCCAGACATGAGAGATCACCGTATGGCTGCTCCCTCAGGAAATTAATTGCCCCTGGTCCACGGGACACTCATGTCCCCAATTTAAACTACGGGGGAAAATGAGTGCGTAAAATGTCGTGTTTGAATGATGGTGATTTGATTTGTTACATTGATGTGTATAATCCGGGTCAGAGCACCAGTTATAGGGGCATGAATAGATTAACCTGGATGAGTGTACAGTTTCAATTACATCAGGGACTGGAGAATGTTCTGGATAGATGGGGAGGAAGGATGAGGAAAAAGAAGCTTTATTGATGTATCAAAAAGTTCACTGGCTATCTTATTACAATAGAAAATACAAAATAAATCATGAATTGTTCTGCCATTTGTCAGTAACTTTTCTGATGATAAAGAAGTCTTAAAGTTTTATGTATTTACCTATTTAGGATTAATGAGAATTCGAATATTCTGGATATGGAGGGATGAATGAGGAAGAAGATTTATTGCTACAACAGAAAGTAGTGACTTTTATAAGTAAGATCAACTACAAATAGAAATGTAAAATGAATCTTAAAATTCTGTGATACGAAATGTATCTTGATCATGGTTTTCAGTGTCTTTTCCAATAATCCAGCAATCTTTCATGCATTTACCTATTTTGCATTGATGAGGAAGGCCTAATGTAAATGCATTTTGAATATTGCCGGCATTTAAGTTAATTTTCAAGTGTTCCATATTAATACTCATATATTTAGTTTTGGCATCATCAGATATGAGTATACAATAACATCCTGTTTCAAAAAAATGTCAATGCATATGCAATTTACTACAATTGCCCTGCAAATATTGAATTGGCATTGTAACCACTTTATTGTCTACACATGAATGATTTATTTATTCCTTTTGAAAGGTTGCTGTTGGTGAGGCACAGGTACAATCTTCATTTGAAATGTTTCTGTTCACATGAAACACAATACAAGTAGAACTAGGCTACTGACCCATTAGTAATGTATACTCCGTGCCAAACTTCCATCTCCAGGTTTAGCCCAGCCCTGATTTAGACCCGTAGGCCGTGTCAGGGTTAGAGTCGGTCGTTTATATCCACCGTGTTATTGACAGGCTGTTGGAGGACGCGCCGTGATTTGCATGTCTATAAGTATAGCGCCACGTCTGTCTCTGGAGAGAGGCCCAAAATAGATATCGTGTAGTCTAGATCAGTGGATGTGCTGGGATTGTATATTGTTTCTGAATGTATTATTAGATATATTGCCCATAATCCGGAGCCATTATCCTTTTAGCTTGCTGCATTGCGAGTTAATCATATTTTTACCTGCAGACTGTTCTACAAGTTACACTTACAGGTAGTGTATTTCCAGCACAAATAAAAGATGTAACGGAACTAAAAACATCCCTGTTCCATGACCCTGTTTATGTTGTCTTAATCTCCAAGCAGATGTTTCGGTGGCTGCAAAATACAGTATCAAATTGGCCAAGCAGTATATATCTATTGTAAATGGATACAGTCTGGCCAATGGATACTGCCTGGCCAATTTGATACTATATATTTTGCAGCCACCAAAACATCTGCTTGGAGATTAGGAATATATTGTTTCTGATTATGTATTATTAAATATGTGGCTCATAATACTGAGCCTTTATCCTTTTAGTTTGCTTCATTGCGAGTTGTTCATATTTTCACCTGCGGTTGTCTGCTAATTACAGCTGCAGGTTGCATGAGGGTACATGTATTTCCAGCACGAATAAAAGATGAAACGGAAGTTAAAACATCCTTGTTGCATGATTCCTGTATATATTGTATCTACGCCATGCATGTCACTCAACTATGGAATGTCATGAACTCATCTCCAAGCAGATGTTGGGTGAAAGATTGTTTGTAGATGGTCACAAACATGAGGTCGGGTTATGGTTTGTTTTGCAGCAACAGCCTCTTCAAGAACTAGGTCAACAAGCAGACAGACATGCCAGAGAGACTCTTAGCAACAGACGTGAAGAGTTGATGTGCAAAATGTGCATGTAGGCAGGAAAGAGAAAAATTTTGAATCTAGTTGACTTGTTCTACTAAACTGTTCTGTTGTTATTCGCCATTTCTCGTCTTAATTAGTTCTACTAATTACCCCAAATATGTTTGTTTGGGAATTTATGACATGAGGCTGTTATGGGGTTTGGGAGTTTTTATAGGCATTATCATATAATACAGTCAAACCTACCCAAGAAGACCACATAGGGGACCATTAAAATCTGGATTTATGTTATGGACAGGTTGTTTTTGATTCCTGTGTCAGTGGGGAAAGGGGCAACCAAAAAGTGGTCACATTTCCAGGTGGTCCTTATGTAGAGGTGGTCAGTAGTACAGGTTTGACTGTATAATATGTATTATACTCACAACGGTAAAGTCAATGGCCTATGCCCAAGGATGAGCAGTAGGCCTAAGTAAGTAAGTAGTATGGTAATGCCTATAGTCCACCCTTACTTATCTCATTAAGCCACCTGTTTGTGAAGAGTCGAGTGTTTACCTTACCTTGTGCAAATATTTTTCTCTCACTAGTTTGTTCTCCATTCAGTTACGTTTTGTTGTTCATGGAAGTAATGTTGACTTTCTTTTGTTACCTTGTAGGTTAACTTCATTTGTTGTTCTTTGTTACTATTGACTAAATACATGTTACACACATGAATAGCATTCAAGTTGTAACGTTTCTTTCAGGTAATAATAGAATTGTTTTACATTGAGGGAGTTTCAAATGTTCTACCAGTATTGTTGTCAGTTGACCGCCATTTTGCATCACGGTTTCACCTTTTATTCCAGTTGATTGTAAATCTGATACACAATGTCTTTCTTGAGTTGTTTACTCAGTTACGAGAGCAAATAAAGAAGCATGACTTCTTCTATAACATAGTTCTTAATGGCACACAACCAAAGGGTTTCTGTAGTCCTTCAGTTACCTTTTTTAGAACAATACTGACTGTCTCTACTTCCTATTGCTAAGTAGCAGAATGACAAAATGAAAACATTTCATTTAATCCTCATTATATTTTTAGCCAAGAAACAACATGTGGCCACTTTGAAATTTGTCAAAGGGCCCCATAGCTACATTGGTATTGGTACCTAAACCCTTTGGTTGTGCAACAAAAAATTGTTACCTGTTTACCTGTATGTACTGACCAGGTGAAACTTTTCACAGATGAAACGTGACCTCTTCTTTATGTTCTGCCAACACCTTGTGGTTCAAAGGGCCATATGTTGATTTTGGTACCTAAATCCCTTGGTTGGTAGTTCCCATTCACAGATGTGTACCAACCAGACGAAACTTTTTGCAGATGAAAAGTTAACATGACTTTGTCCTTCTGTGTTTTTCCCCAGCTAACACCCTGTGGTTCACGTACCTTGCCTTCAACAAGGACATAGCAGAGAAGATAGTGAGCTGGAAGGATGCGTTAGTGCCTGACAGAATAGTCATCCCACCTGAACAATGGGAACTCATGCAGAAAAATAACATCTCCTATGGTAAGGGTTTATTACCTTCAATAAAGGGTTATGCTTTTGGTAGCATTTTTGTATGTATGTATATATGTATGTGCTTCAGCATGATAACTCAAGAATCTATAGATGGATTGTCATGAAACTTGGTAGGTGGATAGATCTTGATGAGACCTCAGAATGATTAGATTTTGGATCCCCTAGCAGTTTGCTATGGTACAGCAGTGAAACTAATATACCTGTTAAGTACTGTAACTATTCGTTTTGTAAACAGTGTATGTGAAAGATGGGCTAGAATTTTTTATGGGTCATTTCTGTCAAGGCTCAAACCTTGATATATTTCTTTATTTCCGTTATCCAATCAAGTCATCTGTGACCCACCAAATTTGGAGCTGTACACATACATGAACTTGTCAATAAGTTGTGATAAAACGGACGTATATGCAGAGGTCAAGGTCCTACACACACATCACAGCTGCACAACAATGATGTCAGATGTCCAAAGTTCACTACTGATGTTCGTGTCCCTGTTGGAGACATAACAGACCCTGGAGGTGTAATGTTTACAGTGCCACCTGCTGTCAACACTGCTCAGGGCAATCTGCAAATACTTGTTGTGCCTCCCACACCAAGAATGTGTGGTTGAAGAGGTTCACCAGTCATGTATAGATTAACAGCTAGTAGGACATTCATCAATCAGTGACCGTTTTGAAAGGTAGCAAACATGTTGTGTGTTATCAACAATTGGACATATGAGACAGTGGTCTTGAACTATTTTTTCAGAATTAGTCAGGTAGACTCAAAAAATATCTGCACGGTTCAAATTTTACCTGTTCAAACCTCTACATGGAAGACGGGTATTTTGACTTGAGTGCTTTTGATTTTATCATCTTGGCAGAGTGCAGGTTATGTACATGTAGGCATCAGAAACACCTACATGTACACAGGTCCAATTTTACCTACACTAACCTGCATATACCCAGTACATGGACCAGTGCAGGTTAGGTGCAGGTAGACATCAGAAATACCTGCACGGCTCCAATTTCACTAACCTGCATATACCCAGTACATGGACCAGCACAGGTTAGGTGCTGTTAGATATCAGAAATACCTGCACGGCTACAGTTTTCTTTTTAGTTATATGCATATGCAGGTGGTACTTTGAGCCCTGATAGTACAATATATGCTAGCACATGTATGTGTCAAGAGAAAGACATAACACCACTTGGGTCTGACAGAGATTTTGTGCAACACTCCATGAAATGAGAAGTTCACAGATTGCCATTATCTTGAAACAATCCACATGGTATCCATAGACTGTAAGAAACCCATGGGTATTTGAAGTTTTGTTTTAGCTTTAACCTTTGTTCTATCAGAATTGTTGTTCATGAACTATCATAATAACTTGTGGGCTTGTGGCACACCTCGTGTAATGAGAAATACTACACAAGATTGGTATCAGCGTAACGCATTCCTTGCCACTGATGATACTGCTGATAGGAAAGTCGTGGGTATTTCTCATTTTGCTTGCCTGCCCACCTTTGTCTAACCTGTATAACACAAACTCTCTCTGTTCTGGACCCATTCCAGAGTTTGTAGACAATCTCTCACTCTCAGTCTGGTAACCAATTTCGAAAAAAAAAAAATGAGATACCAACGCCAATATGGGAGCCACTCTGAAGAAATACATTTTTGAGCACACTTGACTGGAAACATGACCTAAGAAGCTATAGCAAGCGTAATCTCAAATTCTGTTACAATAATATAAAACGTGATCTTAACGTTAGCCATATTAGGACTAATAGGAGCATCCAATTCCCCGGCTTAGAACTATTTTCCATCAAGCGTCTAGAAAACCTGCGGTTCGTAGGTCTGCTGGGGGCACGATTTAATCAGACCAACCTTCATCCATCCCCCACAGTTCAAGTAATATCAGCAGACAGGTGTAATGACATTTGGGCTGGTGGAACACTCTGGGTAATGAAAACATGGAGATGGCTATCAGCTTAAGGCAACCCACACACACAGGGCTGGGGGTGATAAGGACGGGAAGTGTTTATCTGTGGTGAGAACAGATTGATCCTGGGCTGTTTCAGGGTTGTAGGATGTAATTTTAACGTAGTGGCACTGGCCGCCTGTCAATGGGCCCTCCTTCCGCATTGCAGAGCTTTTAAAAATTTGAGCTATAAAATTGGCCATTTGAGGGATACCCAAAGGGAAAAAAATGTTATTTCTAAGGTATGTATGTAATGTATCCTTGATTGACATTTGATCTGGCATTCTTGAACAAAGAAATAGTCACAATGCCCCTATACTGTATGTGAAGGGGGGGAAATTTAGCATAGGGGTCAAAATTTTAGCATAGGGGGAAATTTAGCGTAGGGGTCAAAATTTTAGCATAGGGGGGAAATTTAGCGTAGGGGTACTAGGGGGTCAAAATTTTAGCGTAGGGGGCCCCTACGCTACTTTGTGCTAGCTAGAACCAGGTGGATCCTGGCCACAGTCCTGCCAACAGATCCCGTCTACCTCTCCACACTGTGGTACAAATTACTGCACACTCAATACGATCAGTGCACACTGTGTTATTGCTGTGCTTTCTGTGAGCGCCAGATCTTGTATGTTGTAGTTGGATGTACAGTATTTCATTGCCCCCACTTCCGCAAGTATAATTTACTTAGTTTTTATTGTGTAAGTTACTGTTTGAGGTTGAAAATGTTAGGTGCAATTTAGGTTTTGCTGCAAGGCTGAATTGTTCTCTCAAATCAACCAATTACTATCATGATGGTACTAGTACGGCTAAGGTTTCATGGTTCGAAAATGTATGTTCGAACGAAAGACTTCGAACAAATCGAACTTCAAAGAACGAACAAATCCAAAGACTTGAAGAAAGATTTGATTGAATATTTACACACAGATTTTCATGATTTAGTAATGGTATGAGGGATTTGCATACTATACCTGAGTCTACATGTGTTGACAAGTACATTGTACGTTATAAGACTGCAAAGAACACTGTTGAGAAAGCATGACGTGTACTTTGTTGTGTTGTCAATCATATTAGCAAGCCCACACAGAAACTTGATACATGTTTACCCAGTACTATAGCGACCTACACTGATGCGTGTCGCTGGCTTTGTCTGCACAATTTTCTACTGAATACCTTTTAAGAGAACTGCTCTAGTAAAATGTGGCGTTGAATGGACCAGTGGCTTAAGGCACACACGAGATTGAGAGCCTAAAGTCATGGGTTCAATTCCCTGCATTCTAGGCTAGATGCTGTGTCTTCGAGAAATGCACTTAACAGTACTTTCCTTCTTTGCGAAAGGCACTTAACAGTATACGTACTTTCCTCACTCCACCCAGGTGTAAGATGGGTGCTTGACTTTGGTTAGGGAGGTGTAAAAACCGAAAGGGGCGAGCATGTCACAACCGGGAATCGAACCCGAGTTGTCTTGCATGGGACTCTTAATCCCAGGGTCGTGGGTTCGAGCCCCACGTTGGGCGCCACTGTAAAAACCGAAAGGGGCGAGCATGTCACAACCGGGAATCGAACCCGAGTTGTCCGCTTGGCGGTCACCAACGCTAACCATTACACTAAAAGGTCGCACGACCATTTAGCATGGTCAGTTAGCACTGTTACAGAGGTAAAAGGCAGTAGAAGGAGAGGGATGGGCTCCACCTTCCAATACCAGGGCTCTCTCCAAGCAATGAAGCATGGGTGCTCCCCCTCTCCCCCAAAATCCTAGCAATGTTCAAATTTAGGGTTTTCTCTTAGTATTTTCATGTAAATTTGCTAATTTTTCTAAGTGACATCAACTGTTTAGGGAGCACCGCTTCCATAAAAATTTCCAGGGAGACCCCTGCAATACCGTGCCAATTCGGCCTCATAAAGGCCATTACCTATAGTAGTAACACATACATGTACAGCGATGTGTGACCTTAAATGACATTTGTTCGTTGCTTTCTACAGAGAATCTACTCGAAGAGTACAAAAGAAACCTGTCCAGGTGGAATGAAGTGAGCACCACGTTCGCACCCCCGAATCTGGTGCTGAATGCGAATGAGCTCTGTCCAGAGAGATTACCCTCAATGAGTGAGTATTAGTGTTGATTGATTTTATTTGCCATTGATGCCTTCAATACAACTTGGAGCTGCTGTCTGTTGCCAGATTTTTATAGTATAGCGATACTGAAAGTAGATAGTTTTACATTCAGTACTTGTTGTCTACCTCCATGTTTCAGATACAGATGATATGTACCTGTATATTATATTCATTCCCTTTTCATTCAATTTCAATACAAGAAATCCTTGTCTTGCAGCCAGGTTTGTAACTGCAAAGACATAAATTATATTTCACATTTAATGTGTAATTTGATTGTACATTGTACTATGTATTGACTAGCAGAATCATTGCCTATTTTGAGCAAGCTATAAAGATATTATCCAGCCACTGTACAGACTTAGAAGATCAATTGCTGCATAATAAATGATGGTGTAGGTATGGATTGTTCAATGCAGAATGACATAAAGGACAGTCGCCCTCTCTTTGTTTGACTTTATAATGTTACCCTGGCGCCATGGATCAAATTTGGGTTAGGATTATACTTGCACATGTTTCTGAGTCATAGTTTGTCTGTAAATACCCTCCACAAAAATGTATTTGTCCAAGAATAAAGACCTAGGTGTCCTAATTATGTTTACCTTCGAAAAAAAAAAAATACATATTGTTTTTGCTATGTTTCTTCCTCTTCTTCTTCTCAAAGCAAATAAAGTCAATGACCTTGACTTCAGACTAGACGTCTGTCACCATGGTAACTAGTGTTGTAGCTGACACCCTTTGGCGTTGGGTTACATTTTGTAGCAGGAGAGCTGGAGTGGCAGCTCACCATATATTATCAATGTGTTTGAGTAACAATTATGAATTAACATAGCAGTAGTTTGTTAGTAATGTTAGGCAAGAGCAATTGTGACGGTAAACATTATGCATTAACCTTACTAGTGTTGCATGACTGTTGTGTTCTTGTGAACTTGACCTAATGTTGTGTCTGTTGTGTTCCAGCGGGTGAGATAGAGGTGAACATGACTGAGGTGAACTTGACCTGATGTGTGCGTTGTGTTCTTGTGAACTTGACCTAATGTTGTGTCTGTTGTGTTCCAGCGGGAGAGATAGAGGTGAACATGACTGAGGTGAACTTGACCTGATGTGTGTGTTGTGTTCTTGTGAACTTGACCTAATGTTGTGTCTGTTGTTTTCCAGCGGGAGAGATAGAGGTGAACATGACTGAGGTGAACTTGACCACAGTGATGAATGAAATTCTCCTGGACGGTCCCATCAAACCAGGGGGGCACTGGGCACCAACAGACTGTAAAGCAAAATACAAGGTGGGCTGGTACACTTGTAGATATTCTGATATTTATGTTTACAGAAGGAAAATGTACCGTTTTTGCTCTATTTCTTCTTCTTGTCCAAACGAATAAAGTCAATGACCCGAACCAGACGTCTGTCACCATGGTAACTGGTGCTGTAGCAGACACCTTGTGGTGTTGGGGGACATTATGTAGCAAGTTGCAGGACAGAGTTGGAGGGGCTGGTCATCACTAGATTTTACATGTACCAAGAGCTGATACAATCGTAAATTGTGCATTATAAGCCTCCAGAAAGCCTGATTCATACTATTCATAGAGCCTGCTATACCCTAAGAAAATGTGTTTGTTTGTTTGTTTGTTTTTATTTGTTTACCCAGGGTGTACATATCGCCACTAAGGCGTTTTTCAATGTGCCCTGCAGGCATACATAAATAAAATATACAAGAAAATAACAGATATAACAAAATGATAAGTCAACTTATAAGTACAAATTAAAGTCAACTTAGTACAAATAAAAGTAAAAGTACTATATAATGCCGCAACTCAGTAAGGTGGTAATAAAACAAACTTGTCAAACCAAGAGCCACAACTCATAGTAATTAAGGCAATAATACAAAAACAAATCAAGGAAATAACAAAGGAATATAACAAAGGAATATAACAAAGGAATTTGCATATCAATGCTGTTTGATAACAAGTTATGATGTGGCAACACACTCCTGGTTGTAAAGGCGCTTAAAGGAAGAAACAGAATCTGCTCTTTTTAACTGAGGTGGGAGTGAGTTCCATAATGTGGCACCAGTACAAGAGAGGGATTTCTTTTTGTGTAGCTCTTGTAACCTAATTAATTTGGCATCTATTTCTCTTAACTCTGTGTCTTTCTTTACTGAGTTCTCTTGTCTGGTTTCAGGTTGCAATCTTAGTCCCTTACCGGAACAGGGAGGAGCACATCCCCATCCTGTATCGCCATCTCATTCCAATGCTGCGCAGACAGAAACTCGAGTTTGGCTTCTACTTCATAGAGCAAGTAAGAACTCACCCACTCACTATCCGGTTTATCGTCTGTTGTTCCCCATCTTCTGAGGGTTAGACGTGCTTGCCCTCCAATACGGAGGCAATGTTTTGTGTAAGTAGTTTCAACAGTTTGGTGAATGATTTAATAGCAAAGCCCTTTATTCACAACCACTTGTTTAACCAAGAGCTGACGTTTCGATGACCATCTGTCATCTTCATCAGGGCAATTATGACTGGTTCATCGGTGAACCTAATTTCAGTGCACAGTGAACTAAACTTCAGTGCACAGTGAACTAAACTTCAGTGCACAGTGAACTAAACTTCAGTGCACAGTGAACTAAACTTCAGTGCACACTGAACCTAACTTCAGTGCACAGTGAACCAAACTTCAGTGCACAGTGAACTAAACTTCAGTGCACAGTGAACCAGTCACAATTGCCCTGATGAAGATGACAGATGGTCATTGAAATGTCTGCTCTTGTTGTACAAGTGGTTCTGAATGAAGAACTTTGCTATTGAGACATTCACGAGATTGCAACTATTCTATTATTTAAGAACAATGTAAGTTGCTATTGAGTTTTCAGTTGAATTTATGTTGTCTTGCATTGACTGCAGGACTTTAAAACCCTAGTCCTGCGGTGCCCAACAATTGTTGGGTTTCACGTACAGTACCATCTATATCGAGCCCTGTATATGTACGATCTGGGGGTATTTCTCGTGCAATGCATCACACTACATAAAAATTCAACAAATGCAAAAGTAACTATGCCACCGCAGGGCAAAAAAAAGTCAAAGGTTTAAGACCTGATTAAGACATCAAATTATATGAAAATATTCTGCAAAAAATGCCAGCAGGATAAGGGTTAAAGCATTACTTTATGCTTTAGTTTCATTGTGTCACCTTTGATAAGAGAGCAAACTAACACTGATCCCTTTACTCCTACCTCCAGGCTGGGACCAACCCCTTCAACAGAGCAATGCTTTTTAACGTCGGCTTCAAGGAGGCCATGAAGCGCTATCCCTGGGACTGTTTCGTCTTCCAAGACGTAGACCACATTCCTGAGAACAATAGAAACTACTATGGCTGTGGACAGATGCCCAGACACTTCGCAGTCAAGCTGGACAAGTACATGTACAGGTAGGGAGAGTTACCTTCGCCAAGAAGGTTATGTTTTCAGTAGCCTTTGTGTGTGTGTGTAGTGTGTGTGTGTGTGTGGTTTAGCATGATAACTCAAGAAGTTTTTGATGGATTGTCATGAAACTTGGTAGGTGGGTAGGTCTTGATAAGACCTAGAAACGGTTAGATTCTGTGCCTCTTGGTGGCTTCCCTAGGTACTGCAGCAGAACTTACGGTTTTGATATCTTAAGACATGCTGGGTTCACGAATTTTGGTTGTTAAATAGCTCTTGGGCTAGGGAAAAACTGACATTAGTTTGGGCCCCCTAGTCTTTCATTGTTAAGCTGGGCCATATGATGGTAAACATAAAATAATGCATTTGCTTTGCAACTGTTAAAGTTTCTATAGTTTTGACTTTACTCTTGTACTGACCGTGTCTGCTTGACCCACCAGACTACCTTATGACGAGTTCTTCGGAGGCGTGAGCGGACTGACCACAGAGCAGTTCAAGAAAATTAACGGCTTCCCCAATGCATTCTGGGGCTGGGGCGGGGAGGACGATGACCTCTGGGCCAGGTGAGATTTAGCCTACAATTCACTGCAATGTCAATATCTTGTGTTTTTAGTCCAGTACAATCAAACCTGCCCAAGGGGACCGTAGAAAAGTGGTTGCTTTGGACAGGTGGCCTCCTTAAAGAGGGTCAACTCAAACATGACTGAGCAGGGCTCGAAATACTGGGTGCATGTGCACCTTGGTGCACCCAAAATTGGAGCTGTGCACCCAATTTTTTTCTGTGGGTGCACCAGTGCACCCAAACATTTTTGTGATATTTTTGTACATATGAAATGTATAATAGTATACAGGATATGCCAAAAAACAGTTACTCAAGCAACTGGATATGATTTTGAAAACGTCAGACGTTTCAGCTAGTATCCACTAGCCTTCGTCAGTGACTGAGAGACCAGAGGGGAAAGCAGGTTTATATACACAACCTGTTGATTGATATGCAAATAAAGTGAAGACAAATTTTTTTTGGAAGTCGAAAAAGGAACAAAAGTCAGACAAGTCAAGACAAGATGATGCAGGAGCCAAGCCATGGCAACATGCTCCCTTTCCTAGACACCAAAACTATTGTAGAGGAAGATGGTAACCTTCGTTTCGAAGTGTACAGGAAACCAACCCACACTGATCAGTACCTGGCCTTTGATTCCTACCACCCTTTGGAACACAAACTAGCAGTGATCAAAACTCTCTTCCATCGTGCAGACAACATTGTCACTTCAGACCAAGCCAAAACAGACGAACATAGACACCTCCGAGGTGCCCTGGCTAAATGTGGCTACCAAAACTGGACTTTCAACAAAGCGCTCAAACCTTCAGATCAGTCTAAGAAAACCCAGAAGTGCAAACCTTTGACCAACAAAAACAAGGCCAACATCACTATTCCGTATGTCCAAGGAGTATCTGAGAAACTCCGACGGATCTTCCAAAACTTCAACATAGCCAATAACTTCAAACCTCACTCAACCCTCAGACAAAGACTGGTACACCCTAAGGACCGACCTCACAAGGGTACCAAGGCGAATGTTATTTACAGACTCAAATGTGAGGAGCCCAATTGTAACAACACCTACATCGGAGAGACAAGTCGACCGCTTAAAGTAAGGTACAAAGAACATTGCCGACCTAGTGCCAACGGCTACTCCTCAGCTATTTTCCACCACCTACAACACAACCAGGGTCACTCTTTCAAACTCGAGTCCACGGATGTCTTAGACCGCGAAACACGCTGGTGGGAACGGGGTGTTAAAGAGGCAATATATGAAAGAATGTACAACCCCACCCTCAACAGGGAAGGGGGGCTACGAGTCGATCTTTCCGGCACTTGGGATTTGGCACTCCCAGCCCCGAGGACAGACAACACTTAAGCTCCTGTCCTGTATAACAGGAGCTTTCAGACTAATTTGCATCATCTTGTCTTGACTTGTCTGACTTTTGTTCCTTTTTCGACTTCCAAAAAAAAATTTGTCTTCACTTTATTTGCATATCAATCAACAGGTTGTGTATATAAACCTGCTTTCCCCTCTGGTCTCTCAGTCACTGACGAAGGCTAGTGGATACTAGCTGAAACGTCTGACGTTTTCAAAATCATATCCAGTTGCTTGAGTAACTGTTTTTTGGCATATCGTATTACCTGGATGTCTAACCTTCATCGACGTAAGTATACAGGATAGTCTTGGCAATGAAGTGTCAGAAATATAGTAAATTCTTGCATTTTGAAGTTCCCATTTCAGATTCTAGGTCAGAAGAGGAGCAGTCAAGATCTGTAATTACGTTTTGTTTCATGTGGTACACCCAGAAAATGTTTTGTGCACCTAATTTTTTAGGTTGGGTGCACCAGTGCGCCTATTCCCAAAAAATGGATTTCGAGCCCTGCTGAGACATATACTTATATATAGTTGTTTTAAGTTGAGGTGTTTTCATGTCAAAAACTGTAAGTTGCAAATGCTGTGTATGCGGTTTTTCGAAAGCCTTTTTTGTTTGCCTACATTTGATGACTCTGTCTGCAGTGTTTCAAATGCTGGCTACGAGGGTTTTGAAAAGCCTTGTTTGATGGTTTTCTAGAGCCTTTTTTGTTAACAGATGTTTGACTCTGTTTGTCCCCAGAGTTGCGAATGCTGGTTACGAGGTGTCCAGACCACCAGGCGATGTAGGGAAGTACAAGTCCATCCCTCATCATCATAGAGGGGAGGCCCAGTTCCTGGGAAGGTGAGTTATGTTTGAACTTCTTAACTTTAAAGAACACTTGTAGTTACATTTGCGAGGGTTGGGTTTAACAGGTCATTTGGTGTAATATAACCAGCTGCTGTTGTGCCATGCTCTGTGCCTGCGAAGCTGAGTGATGTGTTAAGCTGAATGGGCAATTACACTTGCTATACAGAATTTACAGATACAGATTACCTGATGGACCTAATAAAACATGCTGACTGATTTCTTACATCACAGGAGAATGAAAGCGTACTTCTGTGCTTGTTGGCAACCATGCTCAGTAATGGATAAGTTAGGTGAGATTAAGTTTGTACAGAGTTGTGTTCAGCATCTTGTTTCTCCTCCTCTCCCCAGGTGGGGCCTTCTGAAGCAGTCGAAGACGCGGAACTTCTTAGACGGGCTGAACAACATCGTGTACGAGCCCCTCATCACGGTTCACCCGCTGTACGTCAACATCACCGTGGACCTACAACCCATGGAGGTGGACTATCCCGAGGAGAGCTAGCACAGGGGGGAGGGGGGCACTCCGAGATAGAGGTTGTACTACTCCGTAAATAACCCCCTGGGCCCTCTGTGCATCGTCCCCAGGCCTGGTCAGCAAGAAGGGCGCATGACGAAAATTTGATGAAACATTTTTTGATGCCCTTTTGATACCTCACAGATGTAAGAGTGGTTGTATGTGCAAGCCGGTGTTGAAATACTGTGAAATGTTGTTAAGTAAGTTATCTCTCTCTCTGAGTGTAATCGTAGCCAAATGTATGAGTCGACCAAGGCCTTATTAAAGGGGGTTGCACACAGGACCTTGGGAAACCAAAGTGAGTCAGTGTAAAACTAGAAGCAGGCTGCTATAAGTTAAAACTGCAGTAAAATTATATCTGCCAGACACCAAGAAATGCCTGAACACGTCAAGCCAGGCTTGCACCTACAAGGGTAGTCCTACAGTCCGGCCCAGTCCTGGACAACTTTCAAAGGTGGTCCAACCTCGAAACTTCTCCCAATATTCCTGCCATGTTAGGTGTTAAGTGTCCCACAGTATTTTTTACAGCTTGGTTGATATTGCAGGCAGCCCAACTTCAACGGTTGCCAGCCTCACTAAAATTTGACCTGAACAAAATGTGCACTGTACAGAAGTTGTCCACTCAATCAATCAATTCCGCGTTTGTTGTTCCCACATACATGTACATTTGTAGTTTAAAGGTGCAACTGTACGGTGAGAAGATGCAGTTGTCTAGAAGTGAATCCGTTTATTTCACGCTTCTCATCTGGAGGTTGAGAATGATTCAGGTAGTCAGGTACACGTTAGTATATGCCAAACTCAATTTGGTAGTTCAAAGCTGAAGCTTGCTGGGCATCTGAACAAGTCATCCGAAAACAGCAACACGAGGAATAATAAGAAGCAATTATTGGTCTCTAATCAGAGGCAGGGTCTGACTGAAGTGTTTTTGAGGCTTTTTGTACGTCTTTCTAGGAGAGAGTATTCGGAAAATGCAGACCCAAAGTAAAACTTACAACGAGCCTCAAAAACAGGCACAAAACCGTGCAGAGCCCAGCCTGAGTGCCATCCAATTTGCTATAGGCTCCCTATATACTCATTGGCCATAGCAAATCAGTTGGCACCCAGGCTACAAAAGCTGGACACTACTTGGAGATTCGCAATGTTAGGCCAGTTCAGTACTTTTGCGCTTGAGTACTTTCTTTTTTTTTTAAACACTTATTAAGTGTAACCTAATGTTTGTATATTGTTTGATATACATGTATGCGGCTGGGGACGTTTCCTTTAACTGATGCGTTGTTGAAAGTCAAATCAAAGAGTGCGAAAAAACATATGATCTTCTCTGGCAGCTGATGCGATCATGATCAGTTAGGTTAAACGCCGCTTTTTTCGTCAGGTTACGTTACGGGATCAGAGTTGTGTAAATATTCTTTATTCAGATGTGATGGTATACCTATACCTTGTTTACTATTGCGTATATCAGTTAAGTTGATAAGAGGAGTGTGTAAAGAGTACTTGAATGTATTTTTTATTCAGGATATACACGTATGTGCTAGTCCGGATGGCCCTGAATTGTCAAACTCTGAAAACATAAGGTACAGTTGTCAGAATAGATTTGCTGATGAGGAATTTCATCTACAACACAAGTAAAAGCAGTATGGTCCGATTGGCAAAACCTTGCCTGATTGAAATGATCAACCCAATGCAGTTGTTGTACAAAAACACTATCTGGTATACCAGGTGTAGATATGAGGCCATCGGAGTTTGACATTCAGTGTCCAATAGGCATATCACAAATCTTGATGGGCAGACATACTGTATATCTTTTATCATGTATTTTATGTATCTGCCAAAAACTTTTGTCTTTGAAAGAAAGAAATTTTTCTAAGTTGGTATGTTTCAAGCAAAGAGGCCTACTTAATGATTGTGTTACATTTGTGCTTAAAATTGCTTTATACTTGAAACTTTATACTTACAAAAGCGCCATGGCTGAAACTTCAAGCAAAAGGGTGGACAGTGGTGTATCAGGAGAAAATGTATTGTTTGAGATCTGTCTTGGAGTTGTTTTGCAGCCTCAAAGGCTAGTATTAATTTCTGATGGTGCTTTTTTTTTGTGTACAAACTTCCCTGGCCTGTCTTTATAGCTTATCTGTTAGAGTGAAGTTCTGTCTGATGCTTAACTTGTTGCTGATTTTTGTTTATTAACCTGTACCTTAACTTCCAACTCATGTATCATGTCACCAATAATCATTGTTGATCGTAAATTAAACAGAATATTATGGAGCACCACTGTACTTTGTAGGTAGAGCCAAAGAAATTCCTCTTTTTCAACTCCACTCGGTAAATTTTACTACTAGTAACTACAGTGCTTTTTCAAATTTTGTACCTTGACAAACTTAAGCAGGCCGCCATCAGCAAATAGGTAGATACAGTGGTTGGAGACAGGCTTAGTTTGTGTTGTTGCTCGCACTATAATCATGACATGCTTTACTGCACTTGAAAATTTCTTCAAATGCTTTTAAAAAGTTACTACCCCGTGTATTTGTGATGAACTCACTGACAACTGTAACATGATACAGGTATCAAATCATGTAATTAGCGACCAACTTAGACATGTTTAGACTTAATTAATTAGACTGCTTTAGTGGGCCATCCATAGGTCTTGAAGCAGCAATGTTCAAGACAGTTCTTAGATGGTGCTGAGACTAAAACACTTGCATCATAAGCTGCTCTGTGCATGGGGTACTTAATATACATGAATGTGTATGTGGTGAGCTTAAATCATATCTTTAATGGACTGATGTATCCACGTGAGACTTATTTAAGAACTACTGTGGCAAGACAACTTGTTCTTTTAGTTTCTACCATGTAATAGTCTCCACCAGACGAACTATGTTAGTTCAAAAATTGTAGAATCTATGGCCAAATTTGCCAGGGGGGTTTGGCCACTGTAGGGTTGATTTGCATGTGCAGTTTGGGCCAAAGTTACCCATACTGTGGGCTCACTCCCCTGACCAATTACCCTACTTCTGCTGAATTCCACTATCTGTTGCCCTATAAAAAGACCTGGTGGAGGCTAGTCATCTCAAGCTACATGTATATTCTAAAATCTAGCAGCCGAAATGTGTAGATAGGCCAAAATGTTTGTGACGTCTGAGACATGTAGCCAAAGAAGCGTGTTGCCATCTGTGCATGATGATTTATTTTGACTGTAAGTAACAGTTGTTTTGATAACAGGTGGTTAGATGCTATAGACACAATTATGGCAGTGGAAAGTGGTCAACTTGATGAACTTAGAAGTGTATATGCTAGTGCTTTTAATGTGGAGTAATTAGTGGTGTGATGTGAGAGCAGTGTTGGCTAAATACTTGAATTGCTATCAAGAAGCACTTAATATTATTATATGCAGAGGAAGGGGCAAAATTTGCGGATTCTATGACTTTTTTTTGAAATTGGAAACAGGGCATGTACGAAACACCTGTGTCCTGAGCTCCATGCTGAAGTACAGTTCATGTAAAATGATCGAATCTTGATATTTCATGTGTTTAGGGCATGGGACCCAGTTTTCATAACATAACAAATTTTCAACCAACACTACACAATCTTCTATGTGTGCGTCAAAGTCAAACACACACACAATGGATAGCCTCATCAGTTACAGACCCTGCCAAACTTTTTTTCTTTTAACTGTGTATGTTCTGATGTGTACCAAGTTTGACCTAGCCTACCAAGACTACCAACAAATTTGGGCAAGCTAGCCAAATCTGGTAGCCATCAGAAAACTGCCTGGTTAAGAAAAGAAATATTATAAAAAAAACTTCCCGTGGGGTGTGTGACGGAGGCTATGCAATGCTAGCCTCTACCAGGCACTGCGGATCACTGGAAAAAATAGTACAAATTGGGCAAAATAAAGGGATAGTATACCAGAAGAGTTAGAAGATCCAATATGCCCAATATACCCACAGACATTGGATCCTCTCTGGCGAGCAAACTCTGGTATACTATCCCTTTATTTCTACTATTTTTCCAGCAATCCGCGATGCCTGGTAGAGGCTAATGCGATGCCTTTCCTGCAGTAGCAATGCCATGATGAGATTTTTTGTCAGTCCTGGACCAATGACAGAATGACTGTGAGATATCTGGAGTCCCATGTTCTGTGATGCTGCCCCAATGATTCTGCCAACAGAAGCTACAGTAGCTGTGTCTGTGCTTAAATTTAAATGCTCTGTACTGTGGCTGTCGCAGTGTACTTAGCTGTCCTGGTGTACAAGCTTTTTTAATCGCTAACAATAAAAGTAGACATATCAAGAGACCTGAGTGATGTTGTTTTTGTATTAAAGCCATACACGCGTACTGTTTCCACAGCAAATAGGGATACACATCTAATACATAACATCAGGTACAGTTACCAGTATTGAGGTTCTGACCTACGTGTATTACTAATTATTTGAGCATATTTATTATCATATACAATTTGGCATGAATTCATGATAAATGTTACACACGTTTCAAATCATAGAAATATACAACTGTGTACAAAATGTTTCTTCTACCAGAGGTGCAGCGAATTTACTTTGAAAATGATTCCTTGGGGTCACTGTCATACATTGCATTTACAAAATATAATTATAGTTGTGTATACATTGTTACATTATTCATATACACGTATGTACATAGCAGTAATACCGGGAATAGTCATAAAACTGATTTTTCTGGGTCTAAAACAATCTTCCATAAAACTCTCTTCTATCATATCTTTTTAGCAGTCAAAACATGATAACTCAAGTCTCAATTAAAACATCAATCACATTACTTGTTTCTGTTAACTGCACGGTAGCAGATCTAAGTAGAGAAATGTTAGATTCTCAATCTATTGCACAAACTGGACTTTGTTTTTGGTTATTCATAATCTTAAAATGGGAATGGATATTCATTAAAAATTTGAATACACAATTTTATATGATTATTATGGCTTATAAAATTGGATATTTACCACAATGATTTACAGCCCATGTCTTCCTGCGTTCATTGAACAAAAACTACTTAATATGTATATAGCAAATACGCTGGACTAATAGTCATGAGACTATGAGTACTCAAGGAGTTAAAACCTTTTTGGTTCTAAACCCACCTTTCATAAATCTCTCATCAAAACATCACTACCAGTGGATTAGCCCCCTGTTGTAGTTATTACAAAACTGTGTGGCCCAAGGGCTACTGAACCAGAGATGGGCGCTGCCCTATGCACCACGTGGTGGGGAAAGGACTTTAACATTTTTTAAAACTTGATATAAAATGTATCACAATTCCCACACAGTGATCCATACAGCATATAATCCTGTACCTAAAAGACAAAAGCTACAACACTTTATTTGCTTCCATTCCTTTAAAACTGCAAGGTTTCAGTTTTGTTGCCTTTTAACCCAAAATCCTGTTTGCAAAAGGTTTGGTTTCTACCACTCCCACACACATGGGGGTGATATTTTACAAAGGGGTGTAAGGGACTGGTATAAACCAATGAATCGCATTTTGCAAACAGGATTTTAGGTTGAAAGGCATCAAAACTGAAATTACCTTACTTGAAAGCTACAACACTTCCGGCTCCCAGGGGAACGGTTCCTTCTCAGACTTGAGCGTGATGCGCTGCAGACCGGGGCGCAGTTTCAGGATGGCGGCGACCGTGTCCTTTGCCAGTACACAGTACACGTGTAGCTCTCTGAGCCGGGGAGACTTGGTCACCAGCTCCAGCAGCCCCTGGTCCAGCTGTGGGCTGGGGTGGGTGTGTAGCACCAGCACCTCGATAGTCCTGTAGGGAGTGAGTGAATGAATGAGTATTTTATATATAGTGTTGGGACACTGTGTGGCTGGCCGGTGAAGTTGCTGAGACCCTGACCCGTAAGGGTATTGACACTATGCTGTGCTTAAGAAACACAGGACAGAGGCAAATGGCAAACTACCATCAAGCCGCAGCATCAGTGTGCGAGCATGTCTAACCCTCAGAACATGGGGAACAACACACAAATCAGACAGAGAGAGAGAGAGAGAGAGAGTGTGTCTTGCGACTTTAATTTCTTTGTCGCCCAGCCCAAATCACCAGAAGTCATCATCATCATCATCCTCCGAAGAGGTGGAGCATACAAAGTTTGATCTCCAGAACCGCATGATCTCCAGAAGTCATAAAGTAACTAAAGTCAACTCAAAGCACTGTGCCACATAAAGTCAACTCAAAAGTACATTAAATGAACTGAAAAGTACGTACATGTAGTAGTGTTCGCAGCAGAAGCGGACCAGGTACAGCAGGGGGTGCCAGTTCTCCACGCGCAGCACCGACACCGGGATCTCCGGCTTCAGCAGCACAGGGATCCGCGACGTCGGGCAGTAGTCACCGAAGATCAGCGACACGCGCAGCGCCCGGTTGTGCTCCGTCAGCGCCGTCCAAAACTCCGACTCCCACACCTTTGCGAAGCCCATCTTGTCGTCCTTTTGGCAACACACAGAAAGATGCTCAAGAGGAGTCCTGTCTTTGTCTGCTAGAGCTGTCAGTACCTCCTCAGACAGGCTGTAGTAGTGGACTCTCAGGTCCACAAGCTTGGTACAGGTGGTGATGATCTTCAAAAGGCAGTCTGACGTCACCTTACAGACCAGGGAAGCGTTCTGGATGTTGAGGAACCTCAGGTTTGGATTATTCTCAGCGAGTGGGAGGAAGAGTTTGTCTGAGTACGCGATGGACAGCTTCCCTAGATCCACATGTTCTAGAGTAGAGATGACGTTACACTGGGTGGGAGGGGGGCCGAAGAGATCCTCTATAGCTTCATGCATCTCCTGGCCGGCATAGAAGTAGGGGTTCATCCCAGAGAAGATGACGATGAAGCGTTTCAGCCGCCGTTCCGGAAGCCGCGCCAGCCCGTTGATGAAGTCGCAGGTGATCCTCCTGTTGACCACGTTCTCCTGGTTACAGTCGATGTGGACCGTCCGGAAGTGCATCCCGTACCGTTTGAGACACCTGCAACGTATATAACAGTCATAGCTTTTGTGATTATGGTAATTTGTAGGTGACCATTTGGAAAGAGATGTTTGCATGTATATTCAGCAGTGCAATAGATTTGGAACCAAGAGGTCCTGGGTTCGATTCCTGACATGCCACTAATCTTGTACCCTTGGGAAAGGCACTTTACATGACTTTCCCCACTAACTCATGTCTGTCAAGTACTCGTTTCTATGTACAGCACTCAACACCAGCGGAAGCTGCCCACATGTATTGCAGTGCACTGTTGTAATTTGCAATTTCAATAAATCAAATCAAATCAAACCAAATATTTCGCTTAGGTGAAAATGAGTATGCCAGAATGATCATTGTCATGATCGTGGGAAAACCAAGCAAACCATATTACCCACCCGAGCCAGCGCGTGTCCTTCTCGGAGTGGAAGGTGACCCTGACGTGTCGCCAGAGCAGCGGGGAGTTGAAGGCGCGGTTCCAGGCGCGGCACACGGCGCCGGCGGGAGGGCGATGGTGGGCAGGCAGGTACGACAGGATGTGGATCACGATGTGGTCTGTCAGGTTCTCCCACGACTGCTCCTCCATGTTAATTGATTACCCTTAATGACCTGGATGTACAAATAATAGGGGGGAAATGAATATCTTATTTTATTCAGTTCTGGACAAAGTCCCATGCGGGACATAACGTCCAGTAGGGTGCTCGACTTAAATAGTGCAGCCGGTGGAATAGGAGTCTGAATTGTTGATGTTATCTATATTCTTTTTATCAACATCATGTTTGACAATTCCACATGGTATACAAAAGGGCACTGTGGTTTGTTGGAGTTAACTGGAGTTCAAAGTCTCCTTTAGCTGTAGTACTTACATGTATGCTAAGTGACAGCTAGTCTTCCAGGAGAGTACTTGTAACATAAATAAAATTCCAAAATTACATGGGGTGTAGTTTTATATGGTCATAAAAACATAAAATAGACATTACAACTTACTTTCAACTATGGAATTAATTCGTTCAGGTGTTAAGGTCAGGTACGTAAATAGGTAACACTGGATATACAAATAAACTTGAATGGGACTATTCATCATAAATTAAATTTATAAGGGCGACCTCTGGGCCAACCTGTCAACACAACAAGTTGTTGCATACAACGATCAAATTATAAAGTCCAGTAACAAGTTGGAGGGAAAATATCCTTACCGCGTAACGTTCACAAGCAGTCCCACCTTCTTCGCCCTTTGCCTAAGACTGTAAAGTATTTACCGTTATGTCATCGGTCTAAAGTACACTATGACGGCACAGACTCTTGTAGTAAAGAAGGCGGAAGGGGGAGGGGGGCATGATGTCATAGATCTGGTATTTCGCGAAACGTTATATGAGACCGTAACTGGTTCAAGACATTCTGTGGATAGACAAGTGCTTTGAGTTGAAAATGGCGATTGACAAATATCTCACGATCGGGCAAGATCGAATTTGTTTTATAGGGGAAAACGCTGAGCTGTCAAGTTGGAGATCGGGAAGACAGTTTGGTGGAAGTGCCACCCCTGTAGAGCAGTGGAATCTTCCAAATACGTCATCGTTGCTCTCGAACCCAGTAAAATGTGTGCTTTTTAGGGGTAAAGAGCTCACTATTTCAAGTTAGACATTCGAAATATAATCTGTATACACTAGTTTAGTCTATGCATGTATGTTAGTTCATGGAAATATTTGCGTAGACCTGACATAAAGGTTAGACAGCCAATTATGTCATTTTAGCTCTGGGAACGAGACCGGTAGGTAGTCCCAAAATGGCGGAATCTTTGAAAAACGAAGAACTGGAGAAGACCTTTCGCCGATCAGTGCATGTTGCCTGTTTTATTATGACCGTGCTAAGGGTTATAACTGGATAGTGTGGTCACTAGCAAACATGGGATCCAACAAGGACGATATTGACCTCACACCACTGCTGAATAAGCTCGGTAAGTGACGAAAATTACGTTGTTACCCTCCATGAAAATGGGGGTACTGTTTTTACTCCGTTTCATGTTTGGTCTGATATCTGAAGATCGGTGAGAAGGAACTGTACGATATTTGGCAGATTGATGGATGGGGCCTTGGAGATTGTGTAGGTTGACTTTGAGCCCCTGGTGATTGACCTTGGTACTGCAGTTTAATTTTTTTATTCTGTTGTTTGCGCGTTATGGACTGTTTGTGCGATATTAAGGTAGCATGTAGTTGTTATTACCACGGTTTAGTGGTTTAAATTTGGGCTTCCTAGCTGTTTGCGTTTGATATTTACAATATGTTTAAAGTTGGTCTTTTTGTGTTGAATGTTTGGAAAATCTGGTGGATGGTTTGGTATAATTTTTGGTATGTGGGTAGTTGTTGAGTCTCTTTGCGTTTTAGAGTGCATTAGCAGGTTATCGTATATTTTTATTGCTTAATTTAAAAGGATTTTCATTTTTTCACCCCTACTTCATAATAGGATGGTCTGTTTGACCCAAAAGTTGGGACAGATCTAGAGTGTTTTTGTTTATATACCTCCAGCTGGCAGGCCAGGCTGAGGCAGCCCAATCTATTTTTACCCCTAGACAGAGACTGAAGGAAATATAGTCCCGTTGAATGGGGTGCTTGAGAGGTCATTGACCTCACCTCTTCACTATGGTTGGTTGGCTGGTTTTATTATAGGTCTGTTAGTGCTGTTAATGATATTCATGGCCATATAACGTCAAATTACATTTAAACCCATCTGCCTTCTTCTAACCATTCTTCATCTTCATCTGAACATACCTTCCATATACAATGAATACAGGTGATAACATAAATAAAACCTTACAACACCAACCTCCTCCATGGAGGGAAGATGTCCCTGACTTCTCCTTGTTTCTGTATGTTAGCCCCCTCCCCCTTATGTTCTATGCGTGTCTAATTTCCCCGTACTTGCGTTGGTTCAGGACTTTCTTTTGATTTCTACAAAATGATAGAACATTCAAGCTAACAAAGAAACAAAGATTTGTCACAATTCCAGTAAAATGAAATCATTATTGGATACTGTCCCAAAATTGGATACTTGATACTTTATTAGGATATCCATTTAGTCGCACAAATTTTTGTGCGACTAATCTTCCTGGATTCCAAGAACATAAGACGAAACAATTCAATCAATCAAGATTCAAGGACAGTTCAAGAACTTCAACTTTGATTTGCATGCTGCTGCTACTGCTACTGACTACTGATGATGACAATGAATAAACTTGGTTCAAAGTCAAACAAGTACTAAGTAAACTGATTCCACAGGCTGGTGTGTGTGTGTGTGTGTGGCAGACCTGGTGTCTGATTGATTGATTGATTGATTGATTGATTGATTGATTGATTGATTGATCCCCAGGCCATGATCTGGAGGAGATTCGTGTGCGAGCGCTGCTGAACATCCTGAGTAAGCTGGAGCACGGGCTGGTGTGTGAGGCGGACCTGGTGTCTGTGATTGATTGATTGATTGATTGATTGATTGATTGATCCCCAGGCCATGATCTGGAGGAGATCCGTGTGCGAGCGCTGCTGAACATCCTGAGTAAGCTGGAGCACGGGCTGGTGTGTGAGGCAGACCTGGTGTCTGTGATTGATTGATTGATTGATTGATTGATTGATTGATTGATTGATTGATTGATTGATTGATTGATTGATTGATTGATTGATCCCCAGGCCATGATCTGGAGGAGATCCGTGTGCGAGCGCTGCTTAACATCCTGAGTAAGCTGGAGCACGGGCTGGTGTGTGAGGCAGACCTTGTGCAGCAGCGCCCCCTACATGCCCGTCTGCTGGAGTGGTTCAACTTCAGGTCCTGCCCTCTGCAGGAGGAGGTGCTGAGGCTGCTGCACAGACTGGCACAGGTCAGGATGGCAAACTGCAGTCTTCTAATCATTTTAACAAAATATGTGGTTCAAAAGTATAAATGTCAATGTACACTGGTCAATCTTTTAAAAATTAAGGCTGCTGCAGGTTAGGATGACAAACTGGAATTGATTTGATTTGATTTGATTTATTGAAGTTGCAACAGTGCAATACATGCGGAAGAGAGGCAGCTGTTGCTGGTGTTGTGTCCCACACATAGAAACGAATACTGGACAGACAATACTCATTTTCACTTGAGTCTAGTGGGGAAAGTCGTGTAAAGTGCCTTTTCCAAGGGCACAAGATCGGTGGCATGTCAGGACTCGAATCCGGGACCTCTAAGACTTGATTCCGAGTTGCGCACGCTGCCCTTCATGTACAAGGGGTATTGTATGTTGTCGGTGTCTGCAGGTATCAGAATGCTGTACATAGCAGTATGAGGTAGAATGGGTCAGTACTAAATGGGTCAGTACTACCAACACTGCTGCCCTGAGGAAGGTAGCAGGACTAGCCAAACTTTCCATTGTCATTGGTTGTATACACAGAACCATTCAACCTTGGCTTTGATACCCATTGTCCAATGTCTTTTCCCAGCATGCCTCAGCAGTGGAAATCCTGGTCTCGCTCGGCGCGGTTCCGTTCCTGTCCAACCTGCGGAAGGACGTTCCCGCGGAGCTTCAGCCAATCACGGACCAGATCCTGAACCAGCTGATGATGCTGCCCCGCCCCGGGCCAGAGGAACACACCAGGGAGTGCATCTACCAGCACAGGGCTGTCAAATTTACTTCACCACTTTTAACAGGTAATTAGTATCAGTGGCAAGGTGGTCTTGTGGTTAGGGTTAGTGACTCAGAATCTGAATGTTCTTGGTTCGAATCCCTTATTTCCTTGACTGAACTGAAAATCAGTACCTAGCTTTGGCTAGGGACGTAAAGCCTGAGAGGTCCCATCTTTAAGTAGAGCCACACCACAAGCACATTAAAGATCCCACCGCACTTACATCCAAAAGAGTAGGAGTGAGGCAGATCAAATCTTACCATCCGGTCTCTGGGTTTATGTCTTGAAAAGCAAATATAAAGATGATAGCCACCTGTTATGTCAGTCCTTCCACTGTTGTCTTTTTCAATCATATGTCTCTGTATGATCTTACAGAATCCACTATACCACCCATGCAAGAAGACACACAGCCCAAACAGTTGATGACTGAAGCGTCAGGCTCCCTGATGAGTCAGCAACACAGCAGCCTGACCAGCCAGACAGGTTCAAGTCTCAATTCTTTCTTAACATACCAAACAAGGCAAACATAACAGACAAACATGGCTTACAATGTTGCCTGAATGGCATTGATACTTACATTGTACATGTATACAAAATGTCAAATATCATATATTTACAAAAACTATAAAAACACCCGTAAATAATTTAATCAGGTTGGAAGATACTTAGGGTATAGAATTTTCTTCTTACACAACCATAGAGTTTCTCACCTGCTTACGTTTCGATGTCTATCAGACACCTTCCTACATTGGCGTTAAATAGCGGCGAGTTGCAGAACTCCAGTCAGAAGCTCTGAGGAAGGTGTCTGATAGACATCGAAACGTAAGCAGGTGAGAAACTCTATGGTTGTGTAAGAAGAAAATTCTATACCCTAACTATAAAAACAGTACAGTAACAGTTACTGGACAACCCAGATATTTACAAGCTCCGTTATGTTGTGCCTCAGATAGTGAAGTCTGCGAGAAGCTTTTTGGACCATAGAGAGATGACTTGTTCCTGGAGAGTGAGGTTCTTGTCAAGGATGAAGCCAAGATCTTTTTCAGAGTCGACCCACGGTACACATACTCCCCCGAGGGTTAGCCTTGGTGGGCTGGGAACAGATCTGCAGAGGCAAATCTGTAACAGTTGATTTTTCTTCCAGTTTCAGTTTATTGCGATACCCTTTAGCCCGTTAGAGCTAATCTTCCAGGGCTCATCACACATTATTACACATTACACACACAGTACAAATATACACATATAACTACAAATTTACATACATGAGGTCACAGGTCAGACAAGGTACTAATTATAGCTAAAATCATTAAACGAGCATATTATCGGCTGAGTATAAAACTAATATTACCATTACTAAAAAATTTAGAAGCAGGTTCCCACGGTCCGCTGCCCTACATGGAGCCCAGAGTCGGGTACTTCCGCAGAGACAGCGGCAGCACGGCCAGCCTCATGGCAAACTACCAGCAGGAGCAGCAGGATCAGGGGCCGCTGCCCTCACCAACATGTCTGAAGTTCTCCACCTTCCCATGGCTGTCTCTCACTCCTACGGACAGGCATGTGTTAGCTGCTACCAACAGGTAAGTCATTTGTAAATGGATATTAAAAATTACAGGTTAGTGTAGCCTGTAGGCAAACTTAGAGCTGTACAGGTGTTTCTAAACCTGACATGTACCGGTCCATGTACTGGGTATATGCAGATTAGTGCAGGTAAAACTAGAGCTGTGCAGATATTTCTGATGTCTACCTGCACCTAACCTGCACTGGTCCATGTACTGGGTATATGCAGGTTAGTGCAGGTAAAATTGGAGCTGTGTAGGTATTTCTGATGTCTACCTGTACCTAACCTGCACTGGGCCATGTACTGGGTATATACAGGTTAGTGCAGGTAAAATTGGAGCTGTGCAGGTGTTTCTGATGTCTACCTGCACCTAACCTTCACTGGTCCATGTACTGGGTATATACAGGTTAGTGTCTACCTGCACTCGTCCACTGGTTTTGAAGTGCATTTTAAAATAGAAGGTTTCAACAGTAACAAGAGAAGCTTGAAACATTTTTTTCTCCGTACCTCAGGTCCCTGAACAGTGGGAACCCCCAGCTTGTGACCAGCTCCTGTGAGTTCCTCAGTAACGTGGTGTTCTACGACTTCCCAGCAGAAACCTTCCTACAGAGACCGGCCATAGTCAAGGTAGAACTTCCCATTTTTTTTAGCACAGTCCATGCTTTGTGGCTATACAAAATAAAGACTTTGACTTTGACTATATTGGGATCCACACTTAGCTTACAAAGCAAGGAACAGTTGGATAAATTCCCTGAATACTTACTTTCTGCAACGGTATAATCCACTGCTCACAGAGTCATGTGTGTTATCTGCATAACATGCTATCACAGACCGCGTCTGTGATAGCATGTTATTCATTCATAAGTATGTTGCTCATTCCTTGGCAAAGAAAGGCTGATGTTTTCCAGTGGAAAATTTGGGTAAGGCCAGTTTCTTGTGTTGGAAGTTACAGTTTGTTTAAACTTGCTTATGAAAACTTATTATTATAATCCTTGTCTGCCTGCACAGACACTGGTGTCCTTACTGAAGGTACCAGCTGATGGAGGTCACGACCCTTCCCAGGGTGCAGTTATGTGCCTGCGGAACCTGTGTGTCCATCTGCAGGCCAGACTGGCCTTCTACCAGGACCCTGCACTCTACTGTCCAAAACAAGGTAAACCAATTAAATCTCATCCTTTTCATTTTGCCTCTGATGTCTTTCCTCTCAAGCAACATCAATACAGCTAAGAACAGCAAAGAATGGAGCATTTTCTTCACCTTTATTTCTATGTTCTAGGTACCTTGTCCTTTTAATTTTCTCTTCAATGCATTTCCTCATAACCGATATCAATACAGTTAAGCTCTGAAGACAAACGCTGGGACACTCTACTGTCTGAGACAAGGTGCCTCAAATCGTCTCCTTTTAACTTTCTCTCTGATGTCTTTCCTCCTCAAAAGTGGCCAAGGTGGCTTGTGGTTGGAGATGATGACTACCATTTACTCAAGAAAGGCACTTTTCACCAGCACATTGGCAGATTATGAACTAAAACTGGATCGCTGGAACACTTTCCTGTCCATTTTTCCAGACGACGTGTCCCAGGCCAGTTCCACAGTGACCACAGAGATGAGCAGTCCGACTCCCCAGTCTGACTCACCGCTGTCTGAACAAACAAACAAACAAACAAACAAACAAACTTTATTTCCTGTCCATTTTACAGATGACCTGTCCCAGGCCAGTTCCACAGTAGCCACAGAGATGAGCAGTCCGACTCCCCAGTCTGACTCTCCGCTGTCTGCAAACAAACAAACAAACAAACAAACAAACAAACTTTATTTCCTGTCCTGTATTCCAGATGACGTGTCCCAGGCCAGTTCCACAGTGACCACAGAGATGAGCAGTCCGACGCCCCAGTCTGACTCTCCGCTGTCTGAACAAACAAAGAAACAAACAAACTTATGCTTTATTTCCTGTCCTGTATTCCAGACGACCTGTCCCAGGCCAGTTCCACAGTGACCACAGAGCTGAGCAGTCCGACTCCCCAGTCTGACTCTCCGCTGTCTGAACAAACAAACAAACAAACAAACTTTATTTCCTGTCCATTTTACAGATGACCTGTCCCAGGCCAGTTCCACAGTAGCCACAGAGATGAGCAGTCCGACTCCCCAGTCTGACTCACCGCTGTCTGAACAAACAAACAAACAAACAAACAAACAAACTTTATTTCCTGTCCATTTTTCCAGATGACGTGTCCCAGGCCAGTTCCACGGTGACCACAGAGATGAGCAGTCCGACTCCCCAGTCTGACTCTCCGCTGTCTGAACAAACAAACAAACAAACAAACTTGTGCTTTATTTCCTGTCCATTTTCCAGACGACCTGTCCCAGGCCAGTTCCACAGTGACCACAGAGATGAGCAGTCCGACTCCCCAGTCTGACTCTCCGCTGTCTGAACAAACAAACAAACAAACTTTATTTCCTGTCCCTTTTCCAGATGACCTGTCCCAGGCCAGTTCCACGGTGACCACAGAGATGAGCAGTCCAACTCCCCAGTCTGAGTCACCGCTGTCTGAACAAACAAACAAACAAACAAACTTTATTTCCTGTCCCTTTTCCAGATGACCTGTCCCAGGCCAGTTCCACAGTGACCACAGAGATGAGCAGTCCGACGCCCCAGTCTGACTCACCGCTGTCTGAACAAACAAACAAACAAACAAACAAACTTTATTTCCTGTCCTGTATTCCAGACGACCTGTCCCAGGCCAGTTCCACAGTGACCACAGAGATGAGCAGTCCGACGCCCCAGTCTGACTCTGTGCTGTCTGGTCTGGAGGAGACGCCTGACAGGCCCCGGGGAGATGGCAGGGACAGGAACACGCCCTCTTCCACGTAAGGATATGCTGTGTTTGTTTGTTTGTTTTGGTTTGTTTGCGTAATTAGTAAGCTGCTGCATGTTTAATGTAACACTCGGCGCTGTCTGGTCTGGAGGAGACGCCTGACAGGCCCCGGGGAGATGGCAGGGACAGGAACACGCCCTCTTCCACGTAAGGATGTCTTGACGTCATACCTTTAGCTATTCAAAGGCAGTATTAAAACTCTACTACTGATAAATTACTATGAGATTATTATAATTACCTCTGGACATTTCCAGTGACAACCGTCATTCTTTAGTGTCACTAATTAACTTAGAGTAACTTTTTTTGTCTTCTACAAACAAATAAGGTCAATGATTGATATAATGGACCAGACAGCTGTCACCATGGTAACTGGTACAGTAGCAGACACCCTGTGGTGTTGGATTACATTATGTTGCAAGGGGCCGGTCACCATATATATATGAAATTGTTCTAGTAACAATAAACAGAGCAGTAGTTTGTTAGGCTAAACCAATTGTGAAGGTAAACATTGTGCTTTTTGTGCACTTTGCAAATGTTACGTTTCTAGTTAACTTCAAATTTGTTTTTCCACTGTTCTCAGATCCTCCACGTCCCCCTCGATCACGGCCAGCAGCGTGAGATCAGCCGTGAGTGATCCCATGGAGGATCTGGATCCCAATCTTGTTATTAACCAGTTTTTTCGCTGTTATCAGATCCTCCACGTCCCGTTCGATCACGGGGAGCAGCGTGAGATCTGCCGTGAGTGATCCCATGGAGGATCTGGATCGCGATCTTGTTATTAACATGTTTTTCCGCTGTTCTTAGATCCTCCACGTCCTGCTCGATCACGGGGAGCAGCGTGAGATCTGCCGTGAGTGATCCCATGGAGGATCTGGATCACGATCTTGTTATTAACTTGTTTTTCTGCTGTTCTCAGATCCTCCACGTCCCGCTCGATCACGGCGAGCAGCGTGAGATCCGGCGCGAGTGATCCCATGGAGGATCTGGATCCTGAGGACATGCTGGCCCTGCAGTTCAGCCAGCTCAGCCTGCCACAGTTCTGCTCCAACCTGCTGGCCAATGGGGTTTGTTTATTCTATCATTAAAGTTCATCTGTGTTGGTAGTTAGTTGTTTAAAGTTAAAACTTTTGATCCAACACAACTTAGGGGCACTTTAGACTGACGACGGTTCGATAGTCGTACGAATGTTTATCGTCAAGATGTTGCCGGCGACGGTATTTTACCACCGTCTAAACACGATCAAAATAGTCGCACGACGGTAATCCTCGAATCGTCATCACTACCACCTCGGACCCTATCGTGCGATCCTTCAGCGGGGGGTCCGAGGAGGATTTTCCACCGTCTAAAGTGAACCGTCGCCGGCGAAGGAAGTGGGAGGTCATTGGCCTTATGCAAATAAGCCTGCAAGCGTTATTTCATGTCCAAACACATCGCCTGTATCATTAAATGTCGTCAAACCAAAGACTTTATATCGTCATACGTGTCTAGTACAATCCCCTGCCACCAATCGCTACTTCTCTGATACAAACCGATCCGCCGATCCACATTTCCCGGCCAATGTAGCCAGGCCGACGGCAGCACCGAACGCCGGGTTCAAACCCGGAGTATTGCCCCGCTCGGTACATGTGCCATATACCCCTTCTTTGCTGGGCACAAACTCGGTGTCTCATCAACAGGACAACGAGTTAAAAGCAGAATAAAAACAATCTGCTGCAGCATGCCGAAAAAGGGGGTTCTCTCGCCATTTTGAATTGGCGCGCGGCGTGCCATCTTGCGCTGCGGGTGTCCGACACACTTTCTGGTCATGTGTCTAAAGCCAGCCGTCGCCCACAACGTTTGTCGTGCGATCGTATACCGTTGTCAGTCTAAAGTCGGCCAAAGTTCTATTACCTAGACCAGTCACTCAGGTCTTCCTCAGTAGACTGACCCAGTGAGGCTTGCCATGTGGCTTCTTTGAAGTGTGACCTCAACACTGGGTCAAAGGCGGCCGACATCGTCTACCAGATACCTTTGACCCAGTGTTGATGTCACACTTCAAAGAAGCCACGTGACAAACCTCACTGCGTCAGTCTACTGAGGAAGACCAGAGTAACCGGTCGAAAGCTCTAGGTGAGAGGGTATGTTTATTATTTATTGGCAGTTTGCACTTAAAAACACATCACATTCCTTGTACATAACTAATGACATAATGTCATTTTTTATGTTATGTCAAAATAAATAAATACCAAATGATACCACAGGTGGCCCTGCTGAAGTCGCATGACCCTGCAGCTGTGACGCAGGTGCTGGAGCTGCTGCAGCAGGCTGCAGGGCTGATGGGAGAGGCGCTGACACAGCAGGTGTGGGAGGACCAGAGCACCGTCGCAGCAGAACTGGTCAGGATAACCTGCTTTTACAATTTCCACTAGATGGCAATCACTGATCAACTGATAAGAAACCAAACATGCATATTTTTTTATTAAGTATTAAACACTTAATATTAACAGTGAGAGATCAAGTAGAAAACAAGGCTGCAGAACTAGTCAGAAAAACTTCCATCAGAAATCATTCCCCCTTTTCCAAAAGATAGCCTGGGTGCCAGACTGTTTCCATTGCCTACACAGACCAGTTCCTTGGCTCCAGGGCCAACATGCCCCCAAGAAAATTATTACCACAGCCCCCTTCAGTTAGCACCCTGGCTAACTCTGGGTCTAGTGTGCTATTGCTATGGCATTCCAGGCTATCCAAAAGTCTGAGTGATTGTTGAGCAAATAAAATTGGATTTGTATTATACGTTCTTTGTAAAATTCAATTGGATAATCTTGTCAAATTGTGTTATCCAGTTGTGATGATGTTCATTCACACTGTCATGTCTGAATTATTTTTTTTAAGATAGTGACCTTTTGGTGCTTTGGACAGAAATTATTTTGCATCTATTTCATGCACTCATTTAATACTGAACACGTCAGAGGTCTGTTTAACAACACCCTTTGCCACATCCAGGTAGAAGAGTTGATAGAAGCCCTGGACAACACTGGTGAGGTGTTACACTTCCACAACATGCAGAGCAGAGGAGCCAGGACACCAGAGAACGAGGTTACCCACCACAGGATGGTGTACATGGCACTGGCTATCCTCAGTACTCACCTACTGCAGGCTTTTGTGCCACTGGAGAAGGTTAGCATTGACCCTTACCTAAAGTAGTATTAGTACATGTAGTAGCATATAGTAGTAGTAGAGCAGAAGAGTGACAGGAACAGGGCAGATTTTGTAACTGCAGATTTACAGGAAGGTCCACGTGCACAGGTGGTCCCAACTTAGGGCTTGTCACAAGAAGTTAATGTGTATGCACTTCTTTTCTCTCAGCCTGTTTCTGTCCCAGGATCATTGTAGTATGTCAGTCCACCTGTTTGGTTGTGCAAATAAATTCACAAGATCTCTACATCCGAGAGGTTTGTAATCCCCAGTTTCTTCTTTGTTTTTTCCTACCTCCCTGTCCAGGCTGCCGACATCCTGCCAGAAAGCCTGTCCTCAGCGCTGGCCCTGCTGACCATGGACCCAGTCTTCCAGCTGACCCACCCCGCCGCACACGAGGTCACGGTCGCGTACGTGGAACAGACCAGCGAAGACGACTACCGACTGTACGGCCACGCCCAGCACATCTGTACATCCATGGACTGCAGCGTGCAGTTTGTCAAGGAGCAGGGATTTGAAGTAACTGCTTGTTCCTTTGTCAATTTGTTTGTTGAACCCTCTGTCAGAAATCTTTCAGTCCTCCATGTCAAACTTGCTTGTTGTTTTATCCAATCATTTTTTTGGCTACAGTTACAATGTAGATTATATTGGCTAAAATTTGTGTTGTATCTTTTGTGACAGTTATGATAATGTAAGTATGGTAAAGGTTTGTAAGAATTTGAACATACGTGTTTGCATTGATCTTAAGTTAATGGTAATTGTTGCTAGTCTTGCTAGTCAATGCGCTCTTGTGGAAAACTGAACTTACTGTTCATGCCTTTTCCCAGGGTGGCCGCTCCCTGCAGGACATGGTAGAGCTGGCAGAGGGAGCTTTAAGCAGTCTGTCGTACCACCAACACTTGGCCCTGGTCTCACAGTTCGTCCGCCTTTGTTCAGACATGTAGGTATTTTTGTATTTTTTCATTGGCAGTTGCTTTGCTACCTTCATCAGGGCAACTTGGTAGTAACCTAACTTTGGTTGGGGAGGTAAATGGCAGTGGAAGAAGAGAGATTGGCTCCACCTTAAAACATGTGCCCGTAACACACAATATATGGATCAACAATCCACAGCTACTATACAGCTTGAAACAGGCTATGGGACTACCTTTACCTTTTTATCAAAAAAAACTATGTTGAGTAGAAAGTTACCCAACAAGTTGACGAACACCATTATACAGAATAGAAATGCCAATTATTGCCAATACAATGTTAAATGATTCTACCGGTTTTCATTAGATGTAAGCCGGTCCATGCCAACCCCCAACTGGTCCAAGACTGCACCAGAGTCCTGCTGAAGTTTCTGTCCCATCCAGATGAGAAAGTGCGACACACGGTCTACCAGACATGTCTCAACACTGCCAAGGTATGGTCAACACTTATCTCTACAATTTGTTACATCCAATCATACAAAAAGGTTTTGTTTTCTGTCTGTTTATTTGCTTGTGACTGTGTCCATGGTGATTTGAATACATTTTGAACCAAGTTTTAACTTTAATTCCAACACAAGAATGCACAATGCACTCAGCCAAATTCTCAACTGTACAACTCCAGTCTTTATCAAGGAATGAGCGATCTACCGCTTCTGTGACATCACGTTGGCACACCTGACTCGGTGAGCAGTGGATCATAGGTTGTAGAAAGTCGGTAGTGTTGTTAAGGGATAGATGAAATACCCTGATGTAGATGGCCTCTTTAATAGCTTAATTTCCTGTTTCCTTTTGTACTACTTGTTGACAGGAAGTCCTGGGGATCAGTCGTGCTGCTGAGACAGCCTCGCTGTCCTGTCGCTCGGTGCTGTTCCTGCTCGACCCACACGTGCTGTACCAGCTCTGCTGCTTCGGACTCGCAGAAAACAAAACTAAGGTACACATGCATCTACGGTATATCTGTTAGAACTGCCCAGCAGCGTAACACGCCAGCTTCTCATCAAAGGACTAGTTACATGTACATCTTACCAGGTCTGCTGCTTCAGACTGGCTGAAAACAAAAGTAAAGTAAGGTTAGAATGATCCTTCAACCATATTCTGGTTCTGGTTGGTTACCATTTAGTAAAGCACACAGGAAGTGGTAATGCAGTTATTACCAGTTCCTCAGGTGTTGGGAGACCTCTTCCCTGAACAAAAGTTCCTTGGGAATTTGCATTCATTATCATGTCAGTGTTTTGAGGGTTTGATTGTATTGACCTGTAAGCTTGCCTTTTGACTAAGTGTTGTCAGAAGTATTGTATAACCTTACATCTGCCCTCTGCACTTGTTCCCAGGTATCTGAGATGGCAGCAGAGCTGCTGTTGTACCTTCTTCAGGGCAGACTGATCATGACCACTGCTGTCTGGAACAAGCTCATGGACGCCCTCTTACCTGTGCTGCCAGTACTGCAGGTAATGAGAATGCACCTAAGTCAGCAAGTGTACATGGCATGTAGATGATATTGATCTGTAAGTAAGCGCAACATTGCTTGGTACAACATGGCTGGAAGAAAGGATATTAAAGTTGAAGGAATAAAAGAAACAAAAATTTGTGGTCTAAAAGTTAAAGGACCATTATCATTAGTGGTTGAAGTGTGGTTCTTCCCAAAAGACTGGACCTCCGGCCTCTATCTGGCTCAACTCCTATCCAACAGATGACCTAAACCAAAGCTACTGGTTCTCATTTTCACCTGAGTCGATTCAGGAAATAGGTGTTAAGTTCCTTTCCCAAGGGCACAACACTGCATGGGGTCTGCTAGGGATTCGAACCCAGAACCTTTAGATTCTAAGTGAAGAATCCTAACCACATGTACTACCATGTTTCTCAGGGCTATGCCAGTGTGGAGACCAAACTTGGCCGGTGTGTAGTCGGACTGTTCCACCCGTCCTCAGAGGGGGAGGCAGGGTGTCTGCCCAAACTGGAGCGGTTAAGGGGAGGGCTGAGGCTGCTTCTGTCCAGAGAGGCTAGGTAGGCAGCAGGTGTCTGTGGTAAACACACAATACCTTTTCGTTGAACAGTTTTTCTGCTTTTTTCCTCTTTTTTTTGACGGAGTAGTGTAGAAGGGATTCTGAAACAGCTGCTTTTCTGTTACCTTCCTTAATGGGTTCTATGACTGTTTTTTATACTGTCTTTTATAATATGCATTTCCCTAATATAGAATATCACTTCTATTTGTACTCGCACTGAGCCCCCCCTCCCAAAAAAAGCATTAAAAAAAGCCCCAGTTGTAGAGCCTGATAATAGTTGCTGCATGAATCTTTTTTAAGATGCATTTAGTTGCTCCCAGTTCATCTGCCTTTATGGTAGCCAAATTTTTAAACTAGAAGCATTTCTATAACAGCCTTCTTCTTCTAACTGAAAACAGTATGCTGGAATTTTTGTCAGTATTGCATCATATGGAAGTTATGGCATAGCATGTTAACAAAAGAAATGACATCCCATGTATGCTACAGCACACGTGAGGAGGCATCAGCCCTGGTGAGTCAGCACCTGGCCCTGGAGACCGGACGCTCACAGCTCCTACCTCAGGAGGCAGGACAGGCCATCCTCAAGGCTCAGGACATCCTTATAGTCAGGCAGCAGAAACAGCCAAGTGGGGAGAACCAGGCCTCTATATTCCAGGTAAGTTTGTTAAAAACTTTAACTAGGAAGTGAGGATGGAAGAAAAAAAATCTTGGGTAAGTAACACAGAATAGGCCATTCTCAAGAAGCAGGACATCCTTATTGTCAGGCAAAAGCAGCAACAATCGAGTGCCCATGGGGAGAATTAGGCTTCTATATTCCAGGTCAGCTGAGTGTGTTTTAAGCTTAGATCTCTCAGGACATCCTAATTATTGTCAGGCAACAGCAGAAACAACCAAGTGGGGAGAACCAGGCTTCTATATTCCAGGTCTGACAAGTTTGTTTAAAGCTATCTGGTGAAGATTCCTCTACTGTACTTGTGGAAAGGAGTTCTACTCCACGATAGTTCTAGGAAAAAGCAAGTTTTTGAACACCTCAATCTTAAGTTGGTAACCCAATGGTACTTGAATACATGACTACTGTACAGTATTTTTTCTGAGCTGTCATGTCATGGTCACACCAGGTCATCCGTCACAGTTCTCCAAGTGGTTTTGGATCTGCCTCTTGTTCTTTTACCAACAGGCCTGTTTTAAATATTCTTGAGACTTCCTTTCTTACCGGTAGTACATGACCAAGCCATTTCAGTCTCCTGTTGGTGATTAGGTCCGTGTATTTGTGTTTTTCAGCCAGAGGATGTACTGAAGCTGTGGGACCTGTACACGTCTCCTACTGTGGAGGGAGTAGTCAGGAGGTCTGCTGCACAGCAGTTCACTACTATACTGGCTGGTAAGAAAGATCATTACCATTATTTAATCATACTTCATAGGTGTTAGCAGTCAATGCAGCAAATAAAAACCCTCATACACCATGAAGTATATAGAAAGCTGGTACATGGACCAGTGCAGGTGTAGACCTCAGAAATACCTGCACTATCTTGCGTAGGTAGAATTTCAAGCCCTGTATACATTGTATATGCATGTCTTCGTAAACACCTGCCTCTATCATTTCATTCAAGTGTCACAATATATATTACTTTCAGACAAACTGATGCACGAGACATTCCGGAGACAGGGTGGGGTGGATGTGACTGTGAACTACCTGAGACAGGCCATTCAGGGGGATAACCAGGAGGTAGGTCTTTTCTACTTGTCGAAAAGAGCTAGGAGAGTTTCCCTGGTACAATGAACTTGCATGTACTGTACCTAGAATCTGTCTTCTCTGTCACGACCAGTGGAACAGCAGATCAACTGTTCATTGAGGCCATTTGAGCTAAATATTTTCAAGATCACAGTTATAACTTCTTTCCAGCTGGAGAAGCGAGCCCTGGTGCCCCCGTGCCTGTGTATCCTGAGACTGTTGGTACAGGAGGACCCTTCACTCAGACATGCCCTCAGACAGGAGATGTCTCTCTACCTCACTGTGCTCAGATGTAAGTAATTATCTTACATGTTACGTCATGTTCACATATTGTCATGCCTCAGTTTAAGTGAAATATTGTAAAACATCACAAAGTAAGTTGAGTTAAACTTGTAAATATGAACTCTAACAGACCTGTTGGGACAAGAAAAGAAACATCATCCAGAACACTGCTCCTTCATTTTGGCTGCGCTCATCTCTGTCACTTCAGCTCTTGCAATTGGGACACAAAATTGTGGAATCAGTACAGCAGGGAGTTAGTCTACTGGAAGTGGTGTGTGTTTAATTTCCATGCTCTTTGGACTAGATGAGTGCTAAGCAAATAAAGCATGTACCATTTCAACAGTCACAAAGTTGAGAAATATATTTTGCTATATCTCTACTACAGGTGCCCTACAGAGTTCGTATGATGACAGGACCTGTACAGAGGCTGCCAGGCTCCTCACACTACTGCTGTTTGATGAAGTTGCCTCCATTCAAACATGGAGCCAAGACAGCGAACAGGCCTCAACAGAACATTTCAGCCTGCCACTCAATGTTGTGACAAGGTAAGGACTGCCTCTTACCTCGTGTAACTCTGTGTATGGAATTTTTGTTTCCAGTGTGTCCATTTGTGTGATTGATTGGTTTTCTTAGTTATTTTCTCATGCTACATGGAGACAGAGACAGGAATTTGTGTCAAAGTCCCAGAAAAAGGCAGGTCATTTTGTGTCTTCAATTTCCTGCTATGTACATGTCTGTTGCCTTCTGGAAGCCAGTGAAAAATGCACAGAAAAATCAGCTAGAAATTCACAAAACTTATATGTAATGGAAAATAAAACCTCTGCAAAAAGATGTGTATTATATTGCTTGAAAATCTTAATTTCCTTTCCCCTATCATATAGAATACATTAGTACCAGTAGTACCTTACTTGCTATGATTATACTCTATGTGTGCAGGTACAGACTGCTGTTCCAGCCCCCAACCCACCACCAGACCAGCCCCCACCGTCCCGAATCATTTCAAGAATTATACTATCATTCAGAATCTTGTCTATTCCCCCTTAAAGTACATTTATAACACCTTACTCGCTATAATCACACTTAATCAATCGTATGTTTTCAGGTACTGCCTGCCGTTCCAGCCCCCGACCCACCACCACACATTTCAAGAATTTAAGTATCATTCCAAAAATGTCTATTCTCCTTTAAAATACATTTGTTGCTATAATCACACTCGATCAATCATGTGTTTGCAGGTACAGCCTGCCATTCCATCCCCCGACCCACCACCACACCAGCCCCCACCACCCCGAGTGTGACGCGGACACAGGACAGCTGGCAGAGGGACCCCCAGCAGAGATGCTGCGTCTGGCCTGGAACGTGCCGTGGGCGGGAGGCATCGACCAGCTGGCAGCTGACGCCGGCGAGCAGGATACAGTAGACGGGTACAGGGTTTTCTAGAAATTTAGCATGAGGGAGCAGATCACTAAGCATGGTGAGGAAGCAAAGCGACCGTTTGGGGGGGTTGGTGCAGGATTTTGGAAGTTTTGCAGGAGTAACACAGTTTATAATTACATGTATGCTAGATTGTATTGTTATGACATTTTGTTTTTGCGTTTTCGCTGGAAAAAGAGCATTTTGAGAAAGACTTAATGTTGTGTATGTAGCCACTTAGGATTTAATCAGAAAATTGATAAGGGGGTGTTGGCTGGCTACATGAGGGAGCAGCGCCCTTTTTCCCTGGTTCAGAAAAACCCCTGGGGTACATGTCAGTTGCTGTTTAACGTCAGTTGATCCCTTTCTCTCAAGGGTTAGACTTGCTAACATGTTGATGCTGAGACTTGATGGCAGCCTATCATTCTATAAATTTTTTTTTTTTTTCAGAATCCGACCTTCCCTTGTCCTCACCTCCCGGGACAAGCTGTTGCTGAGAGCAACTCACATCAAGACGGCCCTGCAGTGCAACATCCAGGATATAGAGGGAGCTCCTTCACACTACGTTGCTAAGCTGGCCCTGATGAGACTCGCCCTGCTGCTGACCAGCGATGCGATGGGGAGCGGGGATGGAGCTGCTGCTAGTGGCTCTGTAGCTGAAGTCCTGTTTGGTCTGGATTGGAAGCCTGTCTTCAAAAGGTGATCTTCCTGTATTTTGTAGAGAACAAAATCTTTCAAAACAATAAATATTTCACACCTTTGTAAAGTATTTAGCATTGTTCTGAATTTCTTGTTTGTTTTCATTACTATTAATTCCTTGTTGATTCTATCTAATATATGCATTTTCTCACTGGCAACATATGCCTAATGTATATAGCAGAAAATGACAACCACTTCTATTGGCCTTTAGCCTAACTTCCTGTCAGTATCCCTCACATGCTTAGGATGTGAAAATAATAGGAAAAACAAGCAAAAAAGTGGTTTATCTACTTGTAGCATTGTGTTTACTGCAATGGTTGCTACATTGTATGAGCTGTAATGTGTTTTTACTTGGTATGCAGGTTTCTTGAGGTGATGCCGGCCAACGGAGAAGATGACTTGTTACTCTCCGAGGTGCTGAAAGTTTTGCTGTTGTTCTTCAAGACCAGGAAAAGCATCCGAGGTAAGGCCAGGTAATGGGATACTTAAAACTGTCTGGCATTTCAAGTAGCATCCCCTACCTGTTGTCAGTGACTTACAGAAATAAGAGGATGGTACTTTAAATGTTTGACAGTTCTCAAAATTCATCATCTGCATGTTCAACAATTTCCTTGTGCATCAGAGTACAGTACTTAGGATGGGACGTCAAGCCACTGTTTATTGTGCTTGTCAAAAAGAGCTAGGGGAATTTCCCCAGTACAATAAACCTGTAAAACCTGTATACAGCATCTGTCTTTGTTAAGACCAGTAGGTGATTAGCTCTTCTGTGAGATAAAACTTGACCAAGATCACTTTCCTATCTTCGTTTGCCCAGACTCCGTCAGCCACTGGTTGTTGGACCTGGTGCTGAGTAGAGGCAGTCCCCTGCTGTGGTTACTGAGTCAGGGAGACAACAAGGAGCAGGAGACTATGGCAGGGCCGAAGGTCCCGGTCCTGACGGCACATCGGACACTGCAGAAACAACTCATGGCCCTGCTGTCTGCGCTGTGTGGGCATCTGGTGCACAGGGAACAGGGGTGAGGACCACTTTATGTTAGCTTTTGACATTTTTTCTATAAACATATCAGGCAACTAGCAAACTAACCAACATTTGGTAGCTGGTATACATGTAACTGCCCCTCAGCATAACACACCAGCTTTGCAGGCACACGGCATGGCAGCAGCTGGCTATATTACACCGAGCGACTTGATACATCAAGGCTTTAAACATTTAACTCTAAACATTATTGAAAACTATCTGGTGATGATGCCTCTACTGTGTACTTGGTGCCAGCGAGTTCCACTCCGCGATTGTTCTAGGAAAGAACAAGTTTTTCAACACCTCAATCCTTGGTTGATAACTCTGGTACTTGACTACATCTTTTTGAAGCAGGACCCACCAGCCGATGGTAGGGGACCTGGCACAAGGGTTCCTACAGAGGTTACACCTGGCCGACCCCTCTCACTTCTATGACCTGGCCTCGCTGGAGAGCACACTGCACTGTCTGGTACATGTTACTGCAAGGTACTTACTTTTCCTTTTAAGACACAAGGCCATGACTTTGCCTTCCAGGGTAGCCTTTAGCCTTTACCAAGCTTCATAATTGGCTGGAAAGAGTAGAAATTGGCAAATAGACAGATAACATACTGGGGGAGTTGGTCCACTAAAGGAGTACAAATTTCGGGTGTGGCAAATTGTACACCCTCAGTGGACCAACGCCCCTGGTATGTTATCTGTCTATTTAGCAAATTTCTACTCTTATAACACGCTTCCGAAGCCTAATAGAGGGTAGATAGTTTCATGCATGCCAGGTTCAACTTTAACTCTTACTGAATTGTCTTCAAAAGCTCTAGTACAAAGACCATGTGTATGTAATACTAGTAGATTTACGATCTTTATTCCCTATCCAGACCAGACTGGAGCACTGGCAGCAGCACCATTAACAGGGAAACTCTGTGTCAGGAGCTGTTGGAGACTCTCCGAGAGGTCTGTACACACATTTTCTCATTACAAATAATCTTACCATAGTTCAGTTAAAGCCCTGTCAACAAGAGAGTGCACACATCCTTCATTGTACCTTACATTAATTTGGTGACTAGCAGTGCGTTGCTGCTTGCAAGTGACCAAACCTGCCTCGGCGCCATCTCCTTAGCCCACTACCATGCCTCCTGAGTTGCCCAGAGACGAGGCCACACGCCCAATAGCAAACTGTAATGTGATGGAGTTTCCAGCCCATGAAATCAGATCCTGTATTAAATTATCAGCCATTCATCTTCTCTTTAAGTTGTATTGCTGTTGTGTTTCTCCTTGGTTTTGATAGCCAATGGTCAGGCAGGCAGACAGGACTTTAGGGGAAGTAAAAGGCATTACAAGGAGACTCTGCTTTCCAATACCATGCCCTATACACCGTTGATTAACAACCCACTACCCTTACAACCTCCAAAAGGCTTCAGGACCTTTATCTTTACCTTTTTCCTGCCCCTTTCACAGGTGGTCCTGTCCTTCCATGTGGGGCGAGGCAGCACCACCAGATCCTACATGGGGAAGGGAGTCATCAAAAACGCCTCCATCAGTCTCAAACATCTGGCACTGGAGATGGCAAACACAAGTACTAACAAGGTTAGTGATTCTATAACCATGCAACTCCATATTGCACTCATACATACTTACAAGAACACATTGTCAGTGGTGAACCCAGGGACACTGGGTGTTTTGATCATCGTAATCAAAATATATGATTATAATCATCATCAACATGTACACCCTCACCCAGGCAACCCAGCCTAGGGTGATCAATTGTGTTCAAGTGACTGACTTCACAGATCCCCATGAAATCACAACCACAATAGTTAAAGGAGTTCATGCATTCTTGAAAAAGATACACATAAAAAAATGTTCTATGTGATCTGTTCTCTTGAGGTATCTATGCCCTAATATGCCTGGTGTGTTTCAGGACTGGCCGTCGCTGTGGTTGAACACCAAGTCTGAGGAGAGTGCAGGTCTGGACTGGCTGGTTCCTCTCTGGGCTTACAGGGATCCAGAGGTGATCATGTCGCTGTTGTGTTAACATTTGCTATCCTAATGCCCATCACACAGCAGGAAAATCGATCATTAATGACACACCCCCAAGCTCTGAAGGACATATTTGGAAATAATACGCCAATTATATGATTTTTAGGAATCGACCAATGTTCACAGCCATTTAGACCTGTGATAGCATATGATGATGATGATAGTTACATGTACATGTTTAAAGTTAAAACTTTTGATCCAACAATAAAGTTTTTGCACCTTGAGCTTTTGGCCAGTCACTGAAAGAAAGAGGCTATTTACATCAAGGCCCATCACCCTTCACTTGACATCGTCTACCAGATACCTTTGACCCAGTGTTGACGTCACACTTCAAAAAAGCCACATAACAAGCCTCACTGGGTCAGTCTACTGAGGAAGACCAGAGTGACTGGTCAAAAGCTCTAGTTGAGAGAACTTTTATCATCTTGTATCAAAAGTTTTAACTTTAAACAATGACAATGATAATGAACTTTATTCATATTCAAGCTCTACATGAGCCAAATGCACTAAGTTAGATAACTTGGGTACAAGTGTAGAAGAAACAGGTGTTACATTTCTGTACTACATTTATCTACTACGTATATCTATAGGATGTATCTACAAGATACAACTTGCACCTTACTTGTTGTGCCCCCCACACACACACACACACAGGTTCGTGCAGCTGGGCTGGGCATCGCTGTGCTGTTGTCGGGGAGTGAGGAGGGTCGCATCGCCCTGACGACAGGCTGTCAGCAGGTGACAGGCGGCATCTGGGGCACCAGTATAAGTGTTCTACTGGACCACACCGAGTGCAGCCTGGTCAGGCAACAGGTAACTCACAGTCTTAATACAGGCAAACCTGTGTTATTCTGTGCTAAGTCTCATGCTGACAAGCTGTTTAGGTTTAGGCTGTGGCTTAGTTTTTTAAGTGTTGTGTTGGGAGGCATCTGGGGCACCAGCATAAGTGTTCTGCTGGACCACACCGAGTGCAGCCTGGTCAGACAACAGGTAAAACACATCAAATTAGATACGAATTTCCGTCTGTTTTTACATATTGGGAAACTCATCTTTTAGTCCAGTATTGAACCTGCCGAATTTCAGCGGTCATTCAAAGCCAAAAAGCGAAAGCGGCCATTCATCCAAACTAATGATGGTCCGTTACATTACACATTGACAAGGCAATTGTTACTCAAGCAACTGGACAGATAAATCTTTATACAAATTTATCCAGTTGCTTGAGTAACAATTTCCTTGTGTACCCCATTACCTGGAGGTCTAACCTTCATCCATGTCCATCAATGACCCATGCAAAGAACCCTGTTTATAGGAGTGAAGTCCCTTGAGTGGTCACTATAGACAGGGTTGGCTGTTGTCTCTTCGTTCAAAATCGTCAATAACATTGTCTCTGTCCCTCCCAGGCGGCGGCCGTGCTGGTGAACTTGACCTCCCAGCCGCTGCCCACCACCCCAGCCCAAGCTGACGATAGTGCCTGGCAGGGTCCGAGCGTGACTGACGAGGACACGGGCTTCACCCTGGTGGGCCTTCCCGCACTGCTGGCCCTGTTTCACCACTGCCAGTTCTACACACACCTCAGCTTCATGCTGGGGAACTACTACCCTCACAGCGTCATCCAGCCAGTTAGTGTGGCCTTCAGGCAGGCTACAGAGTCTCAGAGCGATACAGGAGGCACTACGTCAACTTCAGGTGGGTGAAAGTGTCCTAACTACAAACACACACAGTTACACACACACCTCAGCTTCATGCTGGGGAACTACTACCCTCACAGTGTCATCCAGCCGGTTAGTGTGGCCTTCAGGCAGGCTACAGAGTCACAGAGCGATACAGGGGGTACTACGTCAACGTCAGGTGGGTCTACATTTCCTAACTACACACACACACATACACACACACACACACACACACACACGTCAGCTTCATGCTGGGGAACTACTACCCTCACAGTGTCATCCAGCCGGTTAGTGTGGCCTTCAGGCAGGCGACAGAGTCACAGAGCGATACAGGGGGTACTACGTCAACGTCAGGTGGGTCTACATTTCCTAACTACACACACACACACACACACACACACACACACACGTACACACACTCACACACAGACACACTCACACACAGACACACTCACACGTCAGCTTCATGCTGGGGAACTACTACCCTCACAGTGTCATCCAGCCGGTTAGTGTGGCCTTCAGGCTGGCTACGGAGTCACAGAGTGATACTGGGGGTACCACATCAACATCAGGTATGTAAAACATCCTAACTCGATACGCACAAGCACACACACACCTCAGCTTCATGCTGGGGGAACTACTACCCTCACAGTGTCATCCAGCCGGTTAGTGTGGCCTTCAGGCAGGCTACGGAGTCACAGAGTGATACTGGTGGCACTACGTCAACTTCAGGTGGGTAAAACTGATTGAACACACACACACGCACGCATGCATTCACACACGTGCACACATGTCAGCTACTGCGCAACTATTACCCTCACAGTGTCATCCAGCCAGTTAGTGTGGCCTTCAGGTAGGCCACTGAGATCCACACATCCTAACCCCCCACATGTACGTGTAGATGTACAATGTACACATGCATCTGCAAAATTAGGGGCACTACGTCAACTTTATGTGGATCAAAAACATGTTTTATTGAGTACCTCTGGTATCACACTTTGCCCGTCAAGCAAGTTACTTTCTGCTGTTGCTAACTGTTGCTTGTTTTTCCACCCCAGATCACAGCACCCCTACAGGCGATGTGGCCTCCTCCCACAGCAGTCTGACTTCAGGAGAACAGTACTTCACATCCACAGCTACACTCACCACTCAGGTATACCTCAACTAGTTATTCATTTTGTAAACGAATTTAAACTGGGGTTCGAAGCCAGAACCTTGTGGTTGCTCGTCAAATGCTCTAGACTAACCATTTTTTTTAGACCACATGACGGAACTTCATTTACCAATTATGTAATCAAATTAAACAAACTCACTTTTGCTATAATACTAATGGACATTATAACAAACACACTTAAGATTTAGAAAAATGAAAATTTAATCAACTTTAGGCCTTTTAAAACAAGCTATCTAATTTTCAGATGTCGGCCACCCCAGTGCCTCAGCCAGCAGTAGTACAGGGTCCTGTGGGAGCCAGAGCTCCTTCTAGACAGTCTACAGACTCTACTGAAGGTGGGACAGTTACACTTTTTTCTGCTCAAACTAACTAACATATAAGAATGTAGCAACTGAGTTGTCAAAGCCATGTTCAACTTCTTCCCGCTCTAGTACCAAAGATTCTATTACTTTGTGCACTGGTTTTATTTTGCAGTAGAAGGGAAAAGGATATTTCTGCAGAATTCTGTAGTACATTTAGTGATAACATTGGAGACATATATTGACTGTGTTCTGAATTTGCAATGAAGAGCTCACTGTAAAAACCTTGAAAAGAAAACCACTGCGAGCATCTCCTGATTTGCAATAACATATTTTAACCAAGTTTCAATTTCTTTTAACTCTGTTTCAATGCAATTTGCAAGGAATTTAAAAATGACTTTTTCTCTCAATGTTACCCCCCCCCCCAGGTTCTGCCTACAGTGAGCTAGTCGGGTGGACTACCCCAGCGTGGTGACCCCTGACCTTTTGGCCGCTCTGACACGCCTCGTTTCCAACATGGTGGTCATGGCTTCCCACGATGCACTGCAGTCCATCTCTCAGCACAACATTTTCAATAGCTTACTCAGGTAAAACGTTATACATTTACACATTATGCTTTTTGCTGAATCCTTTAGGAATGGTCAGTAAACTATGAAATGACCACTTATCTGTTTTTCGTTTTCGTAGATTTCTAGATGCTGACATCCTCCGGATTCAGTTAAAAGAGCAGAAAGAGTCAACAGCAGCAAAGTGCAGTACCATAAAGCTCCTGTTGGGGGAGCTGCTGCACATGCACTGTTCCATCCTCGGGCTGATGCAAACCTGTGTGCTGAACAAACCAGGCCTGGGGAAGACTTTCACACAGGGCAGGAACAACGTAAAAACTGTCCTGCAGCTTCTGCTTGTTGGGAGAACACTCGATGAAGGTAAGCTCATAAGTCCTATCGAGAATGACAATATGGTTCATCAAAAGGAGTTTGAAACCCCCAAAGATACCGGTAACTGTAAGGACTCGTGTTTACGTGCAGATTATTTTGTAATGTGGACTGCTAAATGCGATCACAGCTTAAAGATTATGGGCAAAAATGCATCTAGTCAGAAAGAAGTCATCACAAAAAAATTGTCATCCTTAATTCGTTCCTTTTAGCCTAAATGATTTACTTATTTTTTGGTGTTTATTTCCCATACGAAGTAAACCGCCTTGAAATGAACACACCAGTTTTGTACAGTAAGTACTAGCTGCACTCTAAAGTTTTGATTTACTGTTTTTCCTAGGAGATGCTCTATCCTTATCCTGCTATGCCCTGTGGAGGAGTGTGTACAGTTTCCTTAGCTGTGTGGTACAAACTGACTCTAACCTAAGCCATATTCCCCCCTTTTTACCACCAGGAGACCCCCTGTCCCCGCCCTGCAGTGCCCTGTGGAGGAGTGTGTACAGTTTCCTCAGCTGTGTGGTACAGACTGATGGCAGGGACGCTGCACAAGACATCACCGTCTCAATCGCTAACAACTGGGACACGTTCTTCGGTAAGGGGCAGAAATATGCTGTTTTTGGTTTGCATGTTTGCATTTGTGGGTGTACTTTAGTGAATACAGAGTTACAGAAAGTGAGGGGGGAATGGTGTAACCACAGTTATCACGTCCTCTCTCACTAACAACTGGGTCACATTCATGACGTTTATCTACATTTTAAGCGGACATTCAGATGCCAATTGTGGCCATTCTTTGGTGGTTCCTTAGGTAATTTTCCCCATTGACACAAGCATTAAGAGTCCTGTTTATAGTGACCACCGGTACACATAGACCAGATTTTATGAGAGTTATTTTCTTGTCCTTCCAGACTCAGTGCAGTCCTGTCTGGCTGTGTCTGCTCCTTCCGAGCTTCAGCTGTCCACGGTACAGCTCCTGGCCTTGCTGCTGTCACAGGATGGACAGCTTCTGGGGAAACCTTCTACGGGCGCTGACACGGCGCCATCGTTAAGTCTGCTGCTGGACAGAGCGAAGATCAAAGATACAGGTTTGTGCAACAGTTTGGGGTGAAAAATAGATCTACATCACTCAGTCTATTCAGAGCACACAAGTAGGTCTGAGTGGCATAAGACTTTCCAGGCTTTCGTAGGTGACATCATCTGTTGTGCTCATTCAAGGTTTAACAGATATGAAAATGACTGACGCATATATTTATTTAGTCATTTCCCATATTAACAATCAAAAGTCATGGTGTTTCTGCAACAAAAACAAAATATTCCAATAAAATTCATGTTTCAGCACGAAGGACAGCACTTGTTATGTCAAAGGTGTTATTAGTATAAGCCACATTTTCTAAGTTCTAGTCCTTCAGCTGACTATTTTGTCATAATGATTCTTATTCTTACATTATTATATGAGTTAACATCTATAATTAAGGGTTAATGACCCACCCCGAGGTGAATATGGTGTGATAAAGCCTTATCAGTTGCTATAACCACAAATAAAGCCATGTGGAATGGAGCCTTCTGATTGGTCAATGTCACCTGGATAATGATACATAATTGAATGTGTTGGTTCAAAATTAGTACATCAAATTTTGTAATTTAAAAAAAAGCCACCCACTGTAACCTGTTGTAAATTTACGACGATTTTCCCATCCAGAAGAGGAGAGTGGGAGTGAGAAGACAGATCCTGTGTCCTGTGGGTCGGGGCTGTGCCGCTGCCTGGTACAGCTGTACGACAGTCTGGACAGCAACATGGACAGCAGGACAGCTGTGGGGAACAGCCTCGCTCTGCTGCTGGCTCACAGCAGGACAGCCAAGCACACAGCTCTAAAGTGTATGTCTGTCATACCTACTGATGTCAGCGAAATGTTACTAAATTAACCTAACTCTTCATAGCTTGAGTCTGAAATTCTATAAACCTTTTGAGAAAGGTTTTGTTATTTTTTCTGATAATCAGATACTAGTACCACAAACATTCTGCATGCTAGTGTGCAATATGTAGTTCCTTTATGTATGTACAGCGAGAGACTGTATAATGCTCATCTCATTTCTGAATGGGGGCCCGGTTGGAGTTTTTACGATTGAAAAATAATCATTGAGTTCATATCATTTAAACAATATACAGAAATGATACTCATGATTAGTTATTTCAACTTTTGGTGTTTGTTGTCTGTCATAACATTATAACTTTTGTTGCTGGAAACTGCCCGGCTGGGCCCTGGGCTGGGAATTGTGACAATAGCATATTAAATAGCTAATAAACTGTCTAACTGGTTCATACCCTTGTGTTTCCAGCTGGTTTTGTGGACAGCACCGTGGAGCACATGAAGGACCTGCATGCCCAGTTGAACCTGGACTCTCTCAACTCAGGCAAGCCGGCCGCACGTAGGAAGGATGACCCGGCCGTCACAGAGCTGCTACTGTCACTGCACCTGCTCAGGAACTTCATGCTCAAATATCCGGATGGGAAGGTGCTGTAGCTGTGTTCACATTCCTGTTTATTTCATTTCTGAGTAGGATATTTTCTCAGTGTTTTGCTATTGAAACAATTCTTTAGTACTGTTACATTGCAAACGCTGCACCTCCTCGGGAACTTCATGCTCAAATATCCGGATGGAAAGGTGCTGTAGATGTGTTCACATTCCTGTTCGTTTCATTTCTGAGTAGGATATTTATTGTCTGAGTAGGATATGTTAGTGTTTTGACATTGAAACAGTTCTGTAGTAGTCTTACATTGCTAACACTGCACCTCCTCGGGAACTTCATGCTGAAATATCCGGATGGAAAGGTGCTGTAACTGTCTTCACATTCGTTGTCATTTCATTTTGCGCTGTAGGAAAGAAAAGTGTGATAAGTTTGCATTGGAAACAATTCTGTAGTACCATCACCTTGCATTTGGAGTGCTTTTGTTTCATATTTCTTCTTTTAAGGACACACTTTTTGACATTTCAAATCTTAAATAGGAGCTATAAAATTCCACTGCAGATGCTCTGCTGAACTTCACTCCCTCGTACCCCCACTCAGAACATTCTCTGCAAGAACACGCTTAGCCACCTCAACAGCAGAAAATCACCCTTTCTTCCTCAATAGTCCATCAGTCAAGAGAAAATTTCATGCGAGCCTTGTTTTGAGGTGAATTCTGAAGTAAATAAAAAAAAAAAAAAAGCTTCAGGTCAAAGCCAAAGTCCAGGTGCTCACTTTATTCAGGTTTTACCTGAGAAAAACCGGGACACAGCCAGTCATTACGTGCCATGGTAGTGCCCAGAGCAGCAGAACTGAAACCACAAGAAAGGTTTCAAGAGTTGCAGTACACTTTTTCCCTCCTGTACCTGTTTGATCTATTGTTTATTGTATTATCTACTATTTTGTTGTGCAAATAAATAAATAAATAAGAACCATAATGTCTCCCTCCCCAGGCTGCTGCAGTAGAGGCAGGCCTGAGCCAGGTGGTTCACAAGCTGTGGTCCTGGGGCATGGCTAACCACTCACTCATGGTGTCCATGCTGGGACTGCTGGCCACGTACACTGCACAGTGTCCTAAAGGTTTGTACATTTCATTTAGATGTACCTGCAGTATACTTATCATGGCTCAAAACACTGGGTGCTATAAGTGTGTAGGGTTCTTAACATGGTTCAAACATGAGACCTCTATCTAACGTCCCATCTGAGATGGCCAACCACTCACTCATGGCCTCCATGCTGGGACTACTGGCCACGTACACTGCACAGTGTCCTAAAGGTCTGTTCCACCATGTGTGGTACACTACACAGTGTACACATCATCCACACACAAACATGCCTGTCCTTGGTGCTGAACAATGGGCTGTGCACAATCCTCGTATTTCCTCTCCAGTGTGCAGTTCCCAGTATTGTCACATAAATATTGGTAAAAAGCAATAATAGAATAATTGTCAGTTAATGTCAATGTGGTCCCAAACATGACTGAAGTGACAGACAGTCATGGAATCATCTGCTCTTGGTTGTATTTTAAAGAACTTTGCTATTCTTTTCTAAATGGTTAGGCCAGAACTAGCCCCTTGCTCCTCTTCATTTTTTCCCACCAGGCAGCACTGTCCTTAGCTTTTTGTTCAGCAAACTTGAGGGACCATTCATGATCCAGTGTCATATGCTATTTGGTTCCGCCATCTTTTTGGGGGTCTTCCTCAAGGCCTGGGGTTTTCAAAATCTTGGTGGTAGGCCCCATATACAGGATAAAGGATTGTATTTCCTCCCCAGCCTGCGGTTCCCTGGCCTCCAGCAGCAGGGCAGCTGTGAAGACATCTCATGAGGCGTCGGCCGGGAGTTCAGTGGTGCACAGCCTGGTCAAGATGGCCACCAGACAGACCACGCAGGGCGGCAGGGCACATCTGAAGACTGTCTTCGCCGTCCTGGCAAACCTGGCACTGTCTAATGTCTGCAGAGGCATTCTGTGGAAGGTGAGGGGTGTGGATTATTCTGGGGCTTTTACAGAAATAGAGCAAAGACAGTGATGAAGGTTAGGCATCCAGTTAGATAGTACAAAAAAATCAAGCAACTAGTGCTGTTTTTTCATCAGTGACTGGGACTGATGAAAGGTAGCAGGTGCTATCTGAAATCTCGGACTTTGGAGAATTTGTACCTCACTTTACTGTTTAGTATAATTGTACATCACTGACTTGATCAAAAGTTTAAATATAATTGTTTAGACACAATACTGAAGCATAGAGCTACATGACCAAATTTTTGGCTGTAAGATTCAATATAAATTTCATATTTTTCTTGCAGAGTAACTTCCTGCAGGGCTTTTCCGGTGTGGTGCCAGGGAAAGGGGGTAAGGACAAGAAGCAGAACAGCCTGGCAGCCAGGTGGTTGGCTGTTCTTGTTAATGTGTCGTTCTCCCTGGATGGTCAACAGATGCTAATCAAAATACCAGGTAGGTTTTCAAAGCAACACAATGTGTCATTAGATTTTGCTGACATGACATCACATTATGCACATAAACTTTTTATGTACCTATAGTTTTTTAAGCCAGGGGCAGCAGGGCACATATTTCCAAATATGAATAGCTCTGTATGTGTAATAGAATTTCATCCCTAGACATGCTAGGTTTGCTGATGGAACTATGTAACTACCCGACACTGTATAAAGATGTATATGGCCTCCTTCGGTCAGTACTGACCATGTTAAAATCTTAATTGTTAACAGCTCTACAGCTTTGGCTATGGTTGAACAGTCCTATACAAGAATGATAGTCTCTCTGCCACATAGTGTGAGCTGACTCAGGCCTGTTGTCGACACTGTACGCTATTTATTTCTGTACATTGTATTTCCGCAGACATGCTAGGTTTGCTAGTGGAACACATCCAGAGTTCCCCCCGACCCTGTCAGACCCTCGCCCTGCTGGTCCTGAGGAACATGTGCTTCCACCCGGCCAACAAACCCAGGATGGTCGCACATGGTCGGTAACACTTCTCCTGCTGTACTGCTTTGCAGGGATTGAAGATTATTCCTTTCTTAGAAGGCATAAAGGAAAAAGATTGAAAGTACAAAAAGATTGTTCCTTTTTAAATTAAATTGCTCAGTGCAAGTCCTCAGACACCACTTCCATGCACCAAACTAAGCACAGGTTACTGGAACAGTATCTTTTCTCCGTAAGTCAGGAACATCATTGCTGGAGACAAGCTTGCCTCACTGAAACTTAGGACCAACTGATATAGTAGGAGAAGCAGAAGTTACAGAGGCATCTAGATAGAACAGAACATAATGTCAAACATTTAAGAATTTAGATACTAGTAGCAGTCATAATACATATCTTACAGATACATGCTACATACATACATATGTTGAGGGTAAGAGCTTGTATGTTGCATTGTATTAAGTACAGTCTGCACTGTAAAGCCGTAGCCTCCTCAGCACTCTGGTTTCTTGGTTTATACTGTTATGTATTACATACAGTACTTGATGTTTCCCCCCTCTCCATGTGTACAGAGAAAGTTGTGGAGACCCTGCTGAGGTGTATGGAGACTGGCAGTCTGCACTGTAAAGCTGTAGCCTCCTCAGCACTCTGGTTTCTTGGTTTATACTGTTATGTATTACATACAGTACTTGATGTTTCCCCCCTCTCCATGTGTACAGAGAAAGTTGTGGAGACCCTGCTGAGGTGTATGGAGACAGGCAGTCTGCACTGTAAAGCCGTGGCCTCCTCAGCTCTCTGGGCGCTCGTCACCAACTGTCAGAAGGGAAAAGTGGGACTGAAGAACGCTGCGGTTGTGCACAGGCTGGAGGAGTCATGGCAGGCCATACGCAGGGGTAAACATTTGTTTGTTTGCTTGATAGTTTGTTTGTAAATAGATGTACATGAAATACTAAAATTGACCTGCTAGCCACTTTTGATTGAGGTCAATGATTTGTTTGTTTATTTGTTTGTTTGTTTGTTTGTTTGTTTGTAACTATACAAGGTACTCAATCAATCTGCTGGCCACTTTTGATTGAGGTCAATGAGGGAAGAGGTCAGGATCAGACAAAATATAACAAGGTCCTATTTATATTATTGAAGTCCTAACAAACATATTGTTGTAATAAATTGATAGCACATAACAAACTAAATGTGTGCATATGGTTTGCCCTTTTTTGGCTTGTACTACCGGTATGAACAGTGGTATGAAGTCACATTCTAAGGACTCAAACCCTTTCCAGTAGTATGCATTTTGGGTGGTCTTAGTCATCATGTGTTAGTACACACAGTTAAATATCAATCACCACCATACTAGTAATGTTGATCAAGTTGTTTTGTATCTTTACAGACCCACCAAGCAGCAGCAAGGACCAGCAGTTGGTGCAGCAGTGTCTGTACAACATGAAGACTATCGTGTCAGTGGTCCGGAGCTGACGGTTACCCTTGGTCAAAAGTTAAAATCCTTTGCACACATTTCAATGTACAGAGCAGTGCCGATCTCTGTTTCTATAGCTTTTGAGTAGAGCTGTGTACCTAAACAAATTTTAGGTATATACAGGTACACAGGTTTAGGTACAGGTCTGGACCTTGAAATTTTGTACCGAAACAATTTGACAAATTAAGACACATGTATGTTCTTTGAACTTCCTCAATAATGATAGAAACAGAAATAAAGAGACAGAATCTTTATTCAAATGAAACAGGATGGAATGTTTGTTTTTTGTTGCATTACTACTGTAACAATACTCCATCTTCCCTAAAAGATCCGTTGCGTATTAGTTATCCTCCCTCTAGATTTCATTTTGGTCCCATTTGTTTCACATGAGGCCATTAGAGTAGTGTTGATTTATATCAATACAGTACCAGGACAAATTTTAGACCTGTACTTTTTTTAGACCTGCACTCAATTTTCACAGTACAGTACTAGTGCGCAGCCCTATAATCCCACACTTTCGTATTGTAGCCACAAAATTTCCATGTTCCGTCCTTGTTTTACATGAAGTTTACAGAACTTTGTAGGTGAAGATGATTCCATTGTAATCGTCCGCGTAGTCCTTGGCAACAACCCTGGACATGTTCTCCCAGAGGCCCTGGTCCTGTAGCTCTGACATACGTGGCTCCAGCTTCTTGTACTCTTCCTCTGACTGGAGGAACACCTCCTTTACAATCAGACAAATGATGCCGCCTGGAAGAAACAACATGGAAACCTGTTAGCAATCGTGTGCTCATGCAGTGTCCATAGGATTGTACACCAAGCCCTAACCTTGCATTCAGCGGCAGACGAAAGAAAGGAAGGCCTAAAGCAGCTGGAGAAGGGGCACAGAAATGTTGTCTGTGCATGACCTGTGTTCAGCATCAAGGACAGGTATGTTCATGTGTGGATGGTGTTCAGCACCAAGGACAGGTATGTTCGTGTGTGGATGGTGTTCAGCATCAAGGACAGGTATGTTCATGTGTGGATGGTGTTCAGCACCAAGGACAGGTATGTTCGTGTGTGGATGGTGTTCAGCACCAAGGACAGGTATGTTCGTGTGTGGATGGTATTCAGCACCAGGGATAGGTATATTTGTGTGTGTATGTGTGGATGGTGTTCAGCAACAAGAACAGGTATATTTGAGAGTGGATGGTGTTCAGCACCAAGGACAGGCATGTTTGCGTGTGGCTTGTGTTCAGCACCAAGGACAGGTATGTTTGTGTGTGGCTGGTGTTCAGCACCAAAGACAGGTATATTTGTGAGTGGATGGTGTTCAGCACCAAGGATAGGCTTGTATGTGAGTGGATGCTGTTCAGCACCAAGGATAGGCTTGTATGTGAGTGGATGGTGTTCAGCACCAAGGATAGGTATATTTGTGTGTGTGTGAGTGTGGATTGTATGTATGTGAATGGAGATGAGGAGCATCAGCAACAAGAAATGTTGCACACAGCTCAAACTTTGCATGAGAATGGAAGATGACACTAAATCCATAGAAAATATCAGTTATGGTTTGAGCTACTTAACAGTGCACAACCCAAGTCTTCCGTCAACATTAGACAATCTTTTGAAAACCTTAGAAATGATTGAGCTGCCACTGACCTGGCTTCACGACCCTGATCATTTCCTCCAAACAGTCACACTTCAGGTGTCCGTGAGAGAAGGAGCCAGAACAACACAGGGCGTCATACGTGTCTGCAAGTATCAGAACAACACAGGGCGTCATACGTGTCTGCAAGTATCAGAACAACACAGGGCGTCATACGTGTCTGCAAGGAACAGCAAACTGATTGCAAACCTTCCGTTGAAGCTAGGTTTTTTAATTTTTAATATTCCAACATTTCATGACTAGACATGGTGACAGCACTTATTAACTTATTTTATGCCATCACCAACGCAGAGGACAAATACAGGACAAGACAATACTCAGTAAAGTCGTGTAAAGTTCCTTTCCTAAGGGCACATGATCGGTGGCATGTCAGGACTCGAACCCGGGATCTCTTGGTTCCGAGTCGAGCACGCTGCCGCTACGCCACACGACACTAGGTTCAATCTTCAAGCAAGTGTCAGAATTAAGGGAAGATCATATGAGATTTGTGACAAAATACAAGTTACATGATTGAAGCAAAGGGGTAACTACGATCACAACAATGGGACATTTGGAAAATTACAAGATCTTGCCTCTCAACATCTTGTATTGGGCATCGTGGACTACTACTGGTACTAGTAACGTTTTATTTATCAAAGCTCCATAAACACATAGCCATATTTTAGAGAAATTCAAGGCACAGTGTAAAAGACCCTCACCGTCGGCTATCTGTAGTCGTTTGGGCCCCAGAAGGTCCTGGATCAAGTTTTTGTACACGTTCTTGCCTTCAGCGACTTTCAGCATTTCTTTGTTGGCGTCCAGTGCGTCCAAGTTGCTGAATCCCAATTTACGTAGCTAGGAAAACAGAAAATAGAAATAATGTTTCAATACATGTAATTCAATAACTTGGAAGGAGATATGCTATGATCATAAAATACAGACAAAACCTCGGTACACAGATGTAACATAAAAACCCTGACCTGACTCCTGACAGTAAAGTCTCACCTCTTCGCCAACTAGTCCAGTACCCGCCGCTGCGTCCAGAATACGAGCATCTTTTCTGTCTCCCAAAATCCCCGCCAGAGCCTCTGCTATCTGTTCTGGGCCCTTGTAGATCTCTTTTGTCAGATCCTGATAAATGAATGAAAGAATGAAGATCAAAACGTTAACCTTAACCTTTATTGTACATTTTGTCCACCCAGCATGCTGGTACTGCCTCATGTGTTAGAAGATATGGGAGCCCCTTAGTCTAGTAAAATTATGAAAGTCACACTCTCCTTTTTCAGCACTGATGCAGTGCGGCAAAATTATGGGAGGGGTTCGGCACTGGAAAATGAGTGTTTAGCCAAGGTTCAGCTCTAGAATTCCAGTCACAAAGGGGCTTCAGCACTGGAGCAATCCTATGCTGGACTTCTTTTTTTAGCACTAACAGAGCATTAACTGCTGACACCGTTTGGACAATTGAGGCAGCACCATAGTCAAACCTCCTTGCATAGACTTGCCTAGATCACCCTCTACTACCACACGTTTCCAGCCATATCAATATGATAAATTTTATACATTGCTATACTTAATAAACTAAAGTAGAGTAGTACACTGAGCTTCCTCTGAGAGTAGGTCCTCCCACCTTGTCATACCCAGGTGCCCAGGTGGAGTAGATCCCCTGAGACTCCTCCGTAGTGATGCCGGGCCGCTGCACGCTCCACACCCCGCTCTCGTCTTGCTGCGAGGCCATAATCTGAGAAGCAAGGAACGTAGATATGGCAACACTAGCAGGAATGCGGGAAGACCTGTATCTCTGTAGACTTGAGAGTAGATGTTAGTTAGCCTAGATATGTAGTACTGAAGAGTTTGCCATGCATTGTACCCGTTACAGTTGTTGTGCAATAATTTGACTTGACTTGTATAAAAAGGCTCAGACTACATTCTCCAGTCGTAGAGTCAGACAGCAAGATTTGCTTATAATGAGAACTAAGGAGAACTAAGGAATATTCTCACAACACACATGTGCATAGCACCAGCCAAAGGCACCAGAAATCCACCCCTAGAAATCTAGAGGAATGTCATAATGCAGAGAAGCAACAGTAGTGAGCCTAAATGCAAACTTTGCTAACGATATTATTACAAACCCACGAAACTTCTACTCTCTGTTGAATCGCTGTGGAATCATAAAATTATTTCTTACTTGCAGGAAAGCAGCTACGAACTTGACTCGGACCAGCTCGGTCTGGGTACGTGGACTTAAGAACCTCTCACCTACTAACCTAGAGAACCTGACCTATACGTAACGTGCATGTTTGCGGGTCAACCAAAAGAAAGGCGGGTTTTCATAGGATTTATTTATCTGCTAGGATCTGAAAACCGTTAACACAACATTTCCCCCTAGGCCCAAGGAGTTTGAAACCAAAAAGGTGGCCTTTCTGATCGGAATAACGCACAAAATGCCACGTGTCCGTTCAACTTTGGAGCCCTCCTGAACTTTGTTGTGATGATTCTGAGAACCCGGAAGTGAACAACCCACCCGCGCTAAGGGTCATGGGAAGGCTCAAGTCCAAAACACACACCGTCGTCGACAGTGGGAGGAAGTCACGAGTTTCAGGTGTTTTTTATGACTCATAATCCAAACGTAACGCAACAAAGGACCTTCTAACAGGGACATGAAACCTTCTGGAACCTTACCACGTCACAAGGCTGCGATGTTTGTCCTATTGGGTGCGTCGTTTCGATTCCTCATCATGCAGTAAGTTCGCCACTCTAAAAAAACGTACCGAAACTTCCTGGGTTTCTTCAAGGAGGTTAAACTTGGTTTCTTGCTGTGTCCAGACTTCCTTACATGTCGACATCGCGTCTTTAAGACGATCGCCAGTGTTCTAAGCAGCACAGATGGCGTCTTCGGAGAGCCACCAGGCCGATGAGTTGACGATCCCGAAGGAGAGTCTCCCGTTGTTGGAGCAAGCCTTGCCCAGAGTGCAGAGGACGCACGGAGTGAGGGTGAGCCTGTTGCCCACCACCCCCGAACTGTCCCAGCAGTGGGTCCGCCTGGAGGGGCCGGCCGCGGGGCGGAACAAGGCCAAGGTACAACATAACTTGGCTAGAACTGAACTTGGTACTGTCTGTTTCTCACAGTTATCATCTGAGTAAGCAAGGTCATTGATTAGATATTACAATATGGTCTACTCTCCTGCTACTTTCAATATCTCAGTTGTTTTTAGCCGTGGACGACTCTGGTAACCCTTTTTGCATGATAATGCCGACTTATCATGCAAAAAGGGCTTACCAGAGTCGTCCACGGCTAAGTTGTTTTGTTTGTGTGTGTGTGTGTGTTTGTGAGAGTAATTTGTGTGCGTGACATGTAATGTGTACATTAGATAAGTGCCATTGTAATCTGGCATCAATCTAAAATTATTCTGACATTAGAAAACAAAAATGCAATATTATGCTTGGATGGCAATTATGTTATTTAGATAATGCCCAGTCTCCACTATTGACAAAACCTCTCTGTCTACCGAACAGCAATAAAAAATTGTCTAATTTCATATTCATCTTGCGTCATCTCCAATGATTGAACTTGTCCCCCCCAAGATTACATCAAGGCCCTGTGCAGCCCTGATGTGGGGATGGACGTGAGCTACTCCCAGCCGCTGCACTGCATCTGGGCCGGGGTAGGGGGCCCTTGTATTGTCTCTGTAGTAATCTAACTTGAACTTGTCTCCAATCCCCAGGATTACATCAAGGCCCTGTGCAGCCCTGATGTGGGGATGGACGTGAGCTACTCCCAGCCGCTGCACTGCATCTGGGCTGGGGCAGGGGGTGCTTGGCACCGCGCCGTGGAGAACCTGTCGGGCGCCGCCGTCACGGTGACGGAGGTCGGGACGCTGCACGTCAGTGGGACGGATCTGCAGGTAAATAATCTCCAAGCAGATCATACGGTGGCAAGGCAGTATCCATTCAATGGTTAATAGACACTCCTCCTTGCCACTGTATGATCGTCTTAGAGATTACAGGTGATAGGGTTACAATTAACCTTAACCTTCTCCCTTACCCCAAACCCAGTCCGAACTTGGTTGCCTGACAAAATCTGAAATTAGCTGCCGAGTCTGTTTTGTGCTTTCCGCAGTTGAGGCTGGACATGTAACCAGGCTACAAATTTGGTGCCTTAATGCTATCTAGGTCTCATCAAGACCTACCCACCTACCAAGTTTCATGACAACCCTTCCATAGCTTCTTGAGTTATAGTGCTAAACCTCATACATACATACATGATTGTTTTTAATTCGCTTAAATGTCGCAGCTACAAAAATATCTATTTTAAAGATTATGAATGATTGAAAAATGTTTTTAAAATGTACATATACTGCGAATTTTAGTATTTGAAGTTAGAATGTTATAAGTAACAATGTTAATTTAACATATTTTTCGAAATGTAATAAGATAGTCTAACAATTGTAACGTGTTCACTACTTTTTTCAGACCTCACAATTCAGCCGTGAGGCTGCGATGGGTTTTGGTTGTCAATAATCAATACATGTAGTACACAAGTACATACAATGCTGCAAAAAAATCTTCTGGCAAAGGCAATTATCAAAAGCCTAAATTAAACCTCTGCTTGAAGAGTAAGATGCCGACGGTGTGAATGATGTTCATGTACTTACTGTAAGTTGTTAAAAATGTACATTTGGTGCGTTGTTCCCAGGTGATGATGGCCATCTCCACACTAGAGAACCTGCAGTCTGTCTACAGGGGCAGTGAGAAGGCAGCCGCCACCAGGGAGAGCCTGGACCAGGACCGCAGGTTGGCTTGTTTTATATAACTACTCAGTAGTAAACTGCCTTTAGGCATAACAGTTTTGTACAGTAAGTACAAGCTGTGTAAGACTGGACTGCAGGGTTTGATCCACTTACACCAAGATGGACCCTTATGCTTTTGTTGTATGTTGGTATGCTCTAATATGCTTGAGGTATGGCATTCCTCTACATGCTATTGAAGAGGACATCCCTAACCAAAGCTAGGTATGTAATGATTGACTGAATCAAGTGAGAAAATAGGTGTAAGCTACAGTTAAGTGCCTTTCCAAGGGCACAATATTGGGCCTGCTAGGGAACTGAACCCAGAACCTTTTGATTCCAAGTCAACAATCTTTTATTCTAGACTTGATGCAATTCAGCCGTTTTGGCTGCCATGTTTGAGACAATTTTATTAGACTTTTGAAATACTAAACCATTCATAATATACATGTAATGTATATACAACAACCCTAACCACAAGTCTGTGTTGCCACCTGCAGGTTCAGACGGCTGCTGCAGACCATCGGTGACGGGTCGGCCTGTGATGAACAGCTACAGGACCTGCCGTCTGCTGTGAAACAGCTGCTGATGGAGTGGATCGAGGAGGACGCGGGAGACACTTCCTTGTCACGAGATCTGGATCTGGACGAGGACGAGTCTTCAGATGATTCCTTCGAGCTCATAGAAGATGTAGTGCCGATGAAAAGCAGTTCAAAGGATCAACCAGAGACAGATGCTGCTGACAAAGATGATGCAGCCCATACAGGTATCGCTTCTTTCACCAGTGGCACACGAGAGTCGGACACGAGAGATGATCAGACAAGCGACGTTCCCTCAGAAGCTGATTCTTTCCTACTTTGTGCTACATCAACGTTGTCTAGTTCAAGAGCTGAAGCTGCAGGCAGTTCCAGTCATTGCAAGACTGCGTCTCGCCATGACCAGAAAAATACAGACAACGTCAGATTCCTGAAAAACTTTGCTGCCCGCCTTCAGATCTCTGAAGACTTGGTCGATCGTGCCATTTTGCACTTAGGCACGGAGGTGGACATTAACACCCTGCTAGATTACGTAGAGAGAATTCAGACCAGTGAGCCAGATCAAAATGACGATGATGATTCAATGGAAATAGCAGATGACAAGCAGCAAAAGAGACAGGCCAGCAGTGATGATGACATTGTTGAGATTCCAGTTGGCAGCAGCAACAGGCCTGTGACGAAAACCATTCCAGAAAGGCAAACTACGTCGCGAAACACGCCTAAAGTGAACAGAACGGAAAATGCAGCAGACGTTTCCATCAACAAGGGTTTTCGTTACGACAAGCCTCCCAACCAGGAAAACATCAGATTGTTGAAGAAGTTTGCAGAAGATTTCGAGATACCCGAGCACCTCGTGGATCGCGCTATCGCAGATTTAGGGTCCGAAGTGGATGTAAACACCATGCTGGACCACATCGCGACGATAAATTCTGGACAAGATGTTGTCGTCATGGAAACCGGAGACGACAAAGAGGAAACTACAGGCAGTGGTGATGATGATGATGTTACTGAAGTAGAGAACAGCAGAAGGACCACAGAAGAAAGCGGAGAAAAAAGTGATGGCCTCATTTCCTCGTGTAAGATATGTAGAGACCTCGGGTACACTGATGAAGAAATTGCAATGGCAGTGAGTAGAGTTGGAGAAGAGGCAAGTCTGCCTGCGCTGCTACAGGAGGTCAGAAACATCAACAGAGAAAAACAGAAAAAGGAGAGAGCGAAACCTGAGGAGTCAAACTATAAAGCAGGAGAAACTGTTGTTTTGCCTCCGACAAGGAAAATCTTTCCAGCCGGCAATGCTGCTAATAACAGGTCAGCGGATGTGATGTTGAGACCGCAGGCTCCACAGACCATACCTACTGTGGGCTACGTTCCTCTGTTAGGACGTAACCCTTACCCAAACCAGGCGGTTGTCAGACCGGTACCTGTTATCCTCCTGCCTACACCCCAACAGGCCATGGTCCGACCCTACCACAGCCTGGCTGCTGAGGTTCAGGCCGCCCAAAACCGACAATTTCATCATGCCAGGAACAGGACTCCTCCAAGTGCTAGTCAGAGCTCTGCTGCTGGAACTGGAAATTCCTTTAAAGTTGGGAGCCCTCCTAAGAAGCAAAATAAACAGTTCCAGGACCAGTCTGTTGTTCGGGAACAGGCAGTTGTACCTAACCTGGTGGAGAAAGTCCAGAAGATGGGAGAGTATAAGCTGGACCTGCCAGATGGTCCAGGGGATGACAGCCTACGGCCTGTGGTCATCGATGGCAGTAATGTTGCTATGAGGTGGGTTACTTAAGCTACCTACTGTAAATCTTTTTGACTCAGAATCTAAAGGGTTTGAGTTCGAATCCCCGACAGGCCCCAATGTTGTGCCTTCAGGGAAAGGCACTCAACACCTATTTCCTCATTTGACACAGGTGTAAATGAGCACCTAGCTTTGGTCAGGGACGTCCTCTCAGACGGAGAGCCACACCTCAAACATGTTTAAAATTCCACCACACTTGTTGAAAAGATAAGTGTGGAATAAGTAGTTCAAATCTTAGGGTCTTACACATATACAGATTGTATGTTCTGTACAACACTGGTGTGTTATGCCTACATGTACAATTATAATTCTTTGTGAAGAATCTGTTAGCGAGTCTAAGTTGCATGGTTATAATTTATTTGATGTGAAAAAACAACATTTTTATCACATTTTTTTGTAGCCATGGTAAAAGGAACTTCTCCAGCCGTGGCATTGCCCTCTGCGTGGAATACTTCTGGAAGCGAGGCCACCGGGACATCACGGTTTTCGTGCCCAACTTCCGGAAGGGCGCGTCCACGGAGTCGTACCTGCTGATTGAGCTGGAGGAGAAGGGTCTGCTGTCCTTCACACCCTCCAGGAGGATCAAGGGGAGGACTGTCGCCTCTTATGATGACAGGTACATGATGATTAGATAACTAGAGAAGTAACATTTGTAAAGCAAATGCATAATGTTTACCTTCGGACATGGTCTGCCCTTTTAATTTTTACTCAAATATATTCACATACATACGTGCTACTAGTAACGTTATATGGTGACAGGAGCAGAGCAGACCATGAAGTTTGCAACATTATGTAACCCAACACCAGTCACCATGGTGACAGACATCAACAAATGTCATTGGCCAGGTCAGAGGTTAGTGTTTGGAGAAGAAGAAGAGGAAGAGGAAATTGAGTAAAAACAATATGTTTTCCTTCGGTAAACATAATAACCTTCTCCCTTTCTAATCTCCAAGCAGATCCTACAATGGCATGACAGTATCCATTGGCTAGAACTGTGACCACTAGCCACCCTGTAACCATATTAGCCACTGCAGGATCTGCTTGGAGATTGCTTCCTTCTTCCATTTGCTCATTGTATGTACTGAATTGCAATCAAGTATTTTCACTGAAGACTGTCACAGGAATCCAAGTTCCAAATGTCTGTTTGATCCCTCTTACCATGCCAATACAGAGAACCCTGAAGCTCTTGTTTATTGAATTCGCTAATTGATTCTACATGAACTATTTGGCATTGACGTATTGTATCCAGAATCATGCCTGATTGGGCTTAGGTATAGGATCAGGTATGGTCATGGATAGTCTGCGCATATACAATTTTTCTCCAGGTATGGTTCTGTCTACACATGGACTATCCAGAACTGTGCCTGAGCAAGGTTCTGGATAAGCATGATTCTGGATATAACAGAAGCAATCAGAAGGATGAACCAAAGTTGGTTATTTTCTCGTCCCAGGTACATTGTACGGTTGGCAGCAGAGAAGGGAGGGGTGATCGTGTCCAATGACAATTACAGGGACTTACTGGATGAGTCCGAGGCTTGGAGGGACGTCATAGAGAACAGGTAAAACTTGTACAAATCTTTTATTTAAAAGAGTGGATTCATTCCGCAAGCTAACCAATATCTCGCACATGGCAGTTGTCCCTCAGTGAAACATCTAGAGCCACATAGTTCCCGTTTAGAACTTGCATTCAGCCTACCTTGACTTGTTTTGCCCTGTGGGAAGACAAGTATACAGAGGCTAAATCCAGATTGACTGCGCCCTCTGTAGTTTCCGCAGGGCCCAGCAACATTAGGGAGCAGGTGGAACCTACAGAGGATGGCACCCAGGCTAGAATAAAAGTTCTACACAGGAACTATCCGTGTATACATTGTAAAAACAGGGCAAATATACATTGTCTGCAATTATGTGAGTTTTGTCAAGTCCATTTTTTTTCAACTGAAAACCATACCTAGTTGTTACAAGATTGTTTTCACCTCTTTGTTTTTACAGGTTGTTGCTGTTCACGTTTGTTGGTGACCGTTTCATGCCCCCCGATGACCCCTTCGGCAGAAATGGGCCAAGTCTAGATGACCTGTTAAGAAAACAGTCACAAAAGCCACACAGGTAATAGGGCAACTGACTTTTCAACTTTTTTTGTGTTTGTTGTCTCTTGTGTCCCCGGGCTGGGAATTGTGTAAGAAGTCAGAAAGACTTTCAACAGGCAGTCCTTTTAGTTGTGCAACTTTATCATTCATTTATACTCCAACTTAATGCAACTATTTATAATAAGTGATATGCCATTTTTGCAATCAGTGATGACATATTAAGTTCTTCTTGTGCCCAATTTTCCATGTAGGGGCCACAATGTCCCACCACAGGGGCCCAAGGCTGGCTATCCAGGTGTCGGGAATGAACCCCTGCTGCCAGGTGCTGCAGCTGCAGCTGCTCCCATCAGTCAGGCACAGGTGCAGCTGTTCCAGCAGCTCATGCAGGTGATGATGTGATTTCTGTATACGCATCACAATATACATTACATTACATAGGAGTACATTGGTACATTTTTCCATATGGTGTATTACTGTATGTTTTGTTCCCCGGGCTTCCTTGGATGGAAATCAGCTCATGAAGTTGTAGGGGATACCCAGGTGTCTCCAAGATGAAACATATAAATCAATAAATGAACTTGTCAGACATTGACGCAATTTACGTGTGCGCAAGAACCTGACAGGATGAAAATTGTGCATGCATGTAAGCATATGAAAACTGCATACTTAGAATTTTTCCGCTTAAATTGGCCTGCTATGACATACATCAAGATTCTAAGTTATGTCAAGGTCTGGCATACAATCTGAATGTGAATCAAAGCAGGCAAAGTACAAAAGGTGTGGGAAGGATTTTAACTGCTAACTTCCCGCCTCAGGTGTTCCCAGGTCAGGAGGATAAGATCCGGCGTGTCCTGCAGTCGAACCCGGAGATGGCTGACCTGAACGCTGTGAGCGCCATGGTGCTCGATGTGGACTTATGACCGCTCAATCTTTTCCTGACCACGAGGAAAGTTTCTGTAGCTGAAGGAAGCACGCCAGCAAAATCCAGAACGTAAAGTGCATGTTCATCCTATTTTTAGACATGACACTGTCACGGTTAATGTTCTCTGTTAAACATGTGACAGTTCATGATTTTTAAGTCCGATGTTTGTTAGTCAATTTGTTACTATGTGAATGTTTTTCTTTTACTTTCCTAGACTGTACAGAAAATAGAGCTAGTACGTATACAGACCATTCAGCCAGTTCAGTCACTTGTTGAAAAGTTGTGTATTTTTTGCTAGCATCATCTGATAGTTTTTTTCCAGAGAAAAGAGCACAGGCAGCAAAAAATTGTGCTCAGAATTTACTGAAAGCAGTTGTTCATTGTTCATGTATGTATATGTTGGCTCTATTTGCTACAGGCTGGTCTGGGATTTAAGAATTTTATACGGTTAAGAAAAGTCTACAAAAGATGTACATGATTATGTAACTCTATTCACAACAGACATCTAGCAATGTGAATCTGACATGTTAACAATGTCTTTCTTGCTACTTCTTAGGCCACACCAATTTAATTTGTTGGTTCTCGGATTCGCCTCTTCATTTTTTCCTGATTTGCAAAAAAAAAAAAAAATTCAGAATTACTGCAAAATGCTCATATTTTGCCCTGAACAGTTGAAAACAGTCCTTTTCTTCCTAGTCGTTACAGTTATTCCATCTCTCAATGCAGTGGTATCATTAGAAGTTCAAAATTCATTTTTAAAATTTTGAACCAGCCTTTTTTGTTGACTTCATACCTCCTATCGTAGCATTTGGGCTATAATAGGATGCCTAGATCTGTTTTTATTTTTTATTTTTTTTCGCCCTGTCGCTTCATATTTTTCCTGAAAAAATCCGAGAACCAACAAATTAAATTGGTGTGGCCTTAGAATAATAAGTATCTTTAGTGTTGGCCTTACATGGGACTTAATTTGCTTTGACTATACAAGAAAAATATGACATCAGACAATATTTTTGATACAAAATTGTGTAGGAAAATTTTTATTCTGACCTTCACAACACATACTATGTTCATTTCAGTGATCAGATGTAGTAGAAATTTTTGAGCTTTGTATACAAAAGATGCATCCGTGGTAGGGTATGAATATTGTACTAGAAGTCACAGGTACTAACTATACAACAGCTAGTCAAAATTTCATTCATGCTCTTTCCAACAAATCACTTCCATGATTATATCTCTTTCTTTGGATTGTCTCCACTGGATTTTAATATGTACACATTATCTTTATATAGACATCTTTGCATCCCATTACTTTTTATTAATTTGATTACAAGTTCATACACCAATAGTTTTGTCCATCTTTCCAAAGATACATGTACATTGTACAATAATATGGTCCTAAATAAGAACACTAGTACTGGCAAATAAAAATGTCAACCAAGGAAAGTAAAACCAGACAAGCAATTCTTACCTACACCTTTATATTACATAATGATATAATTTGTAGGACTATATCAGTATATGATATGATATGATCAAATATGCCACAAATTCCACCAAGTGTGTAAATATTATTATCATTGATAATTTATAATTATAGTCATTTACAAGTCAAGGTGCTACACTCATCAGAACAAGCACCTTGAGAGTTTCTGTGATTGCTGTAAATTCATTTACTTTAGCAGTGGGAAGAAAAAGGCCATTTTTTGCAAATTTGCAGTTGAAACAGTAAAGTAGTACAGTACTGGCATACGTTGGAAAAGTACAGTAGAGAAGTCACCACGAAAACAAAACCACCCCGAAAGTTTCAAATTTACATTACTGGCTGGCATCTGGGTGTTCTGATCGTCTGTCCTTGTACAATCCTGAGGGAAAACATCCACAAACATTACATCGGGATTCTGTACTCTTCCAAACCTGGTCCAGTGCAAACTTAAGGGAAAACCTGACAACAGAAACAAACTTATATGATAAAGACAAAAACCATGCCAAATATGTACAACATTCATGGTAAAGCCAGTTGCCTTTCGGAAACACATTACACAATATTGGAAAGCGTCTATGGACAGAGTTGCACTTGGCAGTGCTTGACTCAAAGGACCAAGTTAAATTTTAAGGTCTCACTTTTTACTGGCATAAGTTTGCATTACCTGGTGCTGAGAGAGATACATTGAGAAAATTTGGTAACTATATATTGCAAAAGTTGGTGAGATTCCACATTACATTGTATGTATCTGTGTATAGCTGGTATAACTGCCATTTGGCATAACCCACCAGCTTCTAACTTTTGAAAGGTATCTAACTGATGGGAGCAAAGATGTGGAACCTTCCTGAAGGAGCTATGGTATCAAATTTCCGGGGGCACATCTAAGTTGTAGTGCCATCTTACAGCCTATTGGAAAAGTTATTAGTGTCCGTCATCGTTTTCACCAAATGACTCGCGATGCCCAACGGTCCTCCCTTCACAAACCTGACAAAGTTGTCCCCCACTAGCGGCCCTACGGCGTACAAACCCCGCGCCTTAGCGCTCTCAAATGTGTACGGATCCACATCCACTGGGTTCTTCTTACACGAGACCGGTTTGGTGCTATCTACTGCTAAGTCCATCCCGTTATTGCCCAAGAAAGACAGATTCGGCCTTGCACCGATGAGCACAAGGACTTTGGAGACTTGGACAACCTTCTCCGAACCTTCTATGATCCTTCCGATGAGACATCTCCGTACGGGGCCCTTAAGGACACATTTTCTGCCCGCCCTGATCTCTAGGATCTCGTGTTTGGGGTAGCTCTTGTACCCGGGGTAGCCGTCCTTGCTCTTCATCATCTGGTACACCTTGTGGTACTCGGGGTACAAGCCGTCCGGGAGCGTCCGGAAGATCAGGCCCGGGTCCTTCGCATCCCTGCGGAACACGTGCACCACGGGGACCTTGCACGAGCGCAGGCACAGGACGGCGTCCGCGGCGGTCAGCCCCGCCCCCACCACCATCACCGGGTCCGAGTGTTCGTCGAGTTCCTTATTCGCGATCGCTTTCTCGATCTCCCTGAGGTCGTGCGCGACGATGTTTTGGTCCGCGACCTTCACGTCGAGGCGGTTGGGGATGTCGGTGGTTCCGGTTGCCATGACGACGTGAGGTGCGTGGTAACAGAACGGCTGCTGGGCGTCGCCGACTTGCAGGACGCCCTGCACCTCCCACATGTTGGTCCGGCAGCACTCGGGCCGATGCAGCTGCAGAAAACAACAAGATATAGTCATGCCTTCAAGTTCTATGGAAATTAGCCAAAGATTGAGGTGGTCAAAAACTCATTCTTAACAAGAACTTTTGCACAGTCATTGATACATACATTGTGTAATTTGATCGGTGGTGGCTGTGATGACTGGTTTCCATGGTGATAAAGAATCCTGAGCTGCTATTGTTACTTCTCAATTTACATATTAGTCCCTTGGCTTAGAGGCCACAAGTTCTCAGGGTAGGGGGCCCAATCAGCCTCTGACAGAGAGACATTGTGCAACACCAGCTTGACGGAAACATATATAACTGAGGTCTTATTTTTTGTGGTGACATTCCCAGAGTCAGAAGCAAGCTACTGATGTATTGTTGGACCCATTCTCTAGCAAATTGTACTCAGAATAGAATGGATACCAGGCTACAGACAGAAGTACAGATAACAGCCGGTACCTGACATGAGGCCTCCTGTTCGCCGCTCTCCTGGTTGATGAAGGCGCAGTCGACCACGAGCCGGCGGACCGACGTGACGGTGGAGCCGGGAAGGAAGTTCCTCTCCAGGCCCATGTGCCGCACGTAGTCGCTGTAGTACTGCGCCACGTCCGACACGTACGCCCGGTCCTGCCGCGCACAGTTCACCCCGCCGTGCGCAGATCTGCAGGGGAGAGACGGAAGGGATGATTCAGACGTTCTTTACTGAAATCACTTAGCTAGCCTTCTTAGCAGGCTCTAACACAGGCTTTTTTTCTTAAACCCTTTACCCCTGTCTGTTATGAAGCTACACATTGACATCTGTCCAATCTGAATTCTGGTGCAGGGATTACAAGCTGCAATGCAAGTAAGAAGCGCTCATTCCTGTATCGTGCAATATCGTTGTGGAACGACCTACCTTATCATGTCAAGACACTGAGTAACCTTCTCAAGTTTAAGAAAGCCATAGTAAACAGTGTCACGTGAAGCCGACCTCTAGTTTTTAAATTGTCAGCATTCATTTGTGCGTTCCTTTAAATGTTTGATGTATTTTTGTCTTTTTAAACGTTTGCACTGTATCTTATGCACTATTTCCTATGTATATATGTAACGAATTCGAAGTGCCTGTATTCCATGTATTTGAGCCTTGGAAGACTAGCCCTGCAGGGCTAAAAGGTTTCGAAATAAATGAAATGAAATGCAAACTACTTCATCCTTCCTATGGGTGAGTAAGGAGACATGAAGAATTTTATAAATGCCAGAATGTCGATTGGTAGAGAACGACAAAAACAACTTTATCATTCATTCATCAAAAACACTGTTAGGCCACACCAATTTAATTTGTTGGTTCTCGGATTTTTTCAGAAAAAATATGAAGCGACAGGGCGAAAAAAAAATAAAAATAAAAACAGGTCTAGGCATCCTATTATAGGCTTAAATGCTACGGAATGAGCCATGAAGTCAACACAAAAGGCTGGGTTAAAATTTAAACATTGAATTTTGAACTTTTAATCAAACCACTGCAATGATAGATGGGAAAACTGTAACAACTAGGAAGAAAAGGACTTTCCTCAACTGTTGGGGGCAAAACATGAACATTTTTCAGTTGATTCAGGACCAGAATCAATTTTTTTTTTTTTTGCAAATCAGAAAAAAACGAAGAGGCGAATCCGAGAACCAACAAATTAAATTGGTGTGGCCTTAAAGTGTGAAGGTCAGACAGTAAGCAATAGTTGCTGGAGTTGCAGGAATAGTCTTTGACAGTCAAAAGACATGTGTTCGCTAATTTTTGGTGTAGCAGACCTTTGGTAAAACCTTCATTTTATCAATCTATATTTTATTGGAATTCTCCATTACGCTGATGGCATTACATTGCAATGATTTTGATGAGTATACGTTGTAACTCACAGACCTCCCGGAAGGAGGTTAGCAATGTTAACATGACCATTTACTTTACAATTCTAACATTAAGAGTTAGAGTAGAGAAGCAGGGTACCCATAAGATGTGAAGATTATAATGGGGAGGGGGGCATACAGTATAGCAAGTGAGTAGAAGAGAAAGTGGGGCCCGAGACTGAGTCAGTGAGAGCTCCGAGAAAGTGGACACAACCAAACAACCGTCGTAACCAGAATTCTGCTGGTTACCTTGGCAAGCTAACGCAGTGAGTTTGCCCACATCGCATGCAAGTCCTCTTCTGCTTCTCACTGTGGTAGCAAAAAGTGTCATTCAAACGGGCTCAGACGAGTTAGGCTAGTCTCCAAGCAGAGGTTTGGTCTTCGGCTTATTTTGTGGTGTGTTTTTAGGCATTTTAATCATGCTTTGTTTTTGTACTGGTGTCTTTTTTATGCCAGCCAAACGTCGAGTGACATATGGTCAATGCTTTGCCAATTTGAAACTGTGTAAAGTTTGCAGCCACCAAAAGATCTGCTTGGAGATTAGAGTTAAACATGCTAACATTGTAATTGTACACTTAAGGTAGGAGGATTAGTGGCTCTTTGGGGGTTTGTGGACCTGCTATATAGGACCAGTATTACATGATTGTATATGAATAAGGCTGCTGTCTCAAAATCCCTATAACAGCCAATCCTCATACCTTAACATGTTGCCACTTTTTTTGTGGCCATGAATTTCTTTTACAAACTTTCTTTGCACAATACCAATATATATATTAAGAATGCAGTTAACTTATGTTATTTCAACCAAAGATTCCTTTGTATGTAACTACAGTATGTTCCTGCAGGACAACTCTGAGAGATTAAATGTTAGTAATCTTTGTATATCAAATTTGGGTACCATGGCCACTATAAGTTACATGTCCCATAGTTGGCTGACTGCCCCAATGACTATGCTATAGCTAGTATCACTTCTAAAGATGAATTCTATTTATCTACAGCTGTCCATTGTTAACAGCCTCTACCAGGCTTTGGGAGGCGGCTGGAAAGAGTAGAAATTGACCAAATAGAATGATAACATACCGTTAGCCCTCAGAAAGTATAGTTTGCTGCAAAAATGTATTCTCTATCGGACCAACTCCCCTGGCATGTTATCTCTCTATTTGGCCAATTTCTGCTGATTCCAGCTGCCTATCGAAGCCTGGTGGAGGTTATACTGTTAAATCCTGTAGTTATGAGGTTGTGGTTAGAGAGAGAGTGAGAGTGCTAACCTTCTGTGGTGCTGAGCCCACTGTCTGAAGTCCATCTGTGGAAGTTCCATCCAGTTTCCCAGACTGAGCGTCAGCATGGAGCCATCCATGTTCTGTTCATACACAAACAAGAAATCAGAGATATTTCAAACCTGTGGGACAGACTGAATTCTGTATCTGTATAACCAGTATAACCGCCCTTCAGCATAACACACCAGCTTCATAGGCACGCAGCATGGCGGCAGCTGGTTATATCATACCGAATGACATGTTACACCCAATCTTTGCACATTTATAAATTGAGTTTTTCAGGAATAAACAAGCAAAGAAACCAACTTGCTTCAGTATCCTGATTCGTCCAATAGTTTGATTAGTATAATTGAAGATTGTCATCCTTTCCATATTAATACTCCTTTAATTTATTTGTATTTACAAAAATTAGTTATTGATGATCTTTATCTTGCTTTAGTATTATTGATTCTGTAGGATCACCTTAATTTCTGTCAGGATTTGTGGATGTTTTGCATATTGTTTGTATTACTTTTGCAATAGAATAAAATAAAATGAAGCAACTTACATGCCAAGCCCCTCCAGGCAGTCCCCTCCCCAGGACGGCATGTGGAATGTTCCGGGCTGGGTGGTGGTTCCACTGCAGACAGGAGGGCTCATCCATTCCCAGGTCTGCGTTGGGGTGGCACAGGGTGTCCATCAGCAGGGCAACCGGGTTGTTAGACCTGCCCTCTAGCCCTTCTGACAGGTACTGCAGGTCCTGGTGACAACAACATTTGCAACAAATTGAATCAACAACTTGGGCCAAACTATCTAACTGTCAAACATTTCAAGTACAGTATTGTATTATCTTGCTACTTGAAACATATTGACAGTTTTCAAAATCTAGCCAGTGTTGCTTGAGTACTGAACTGTGTTCTTGTGTACCCTAGTGCATAGTCTAATGGTTAGTGACCCTGCCTTTGGACCAAGAAGTTGTGAGCTTATACAAATTTTTAAAAAATGCCAGAAACTTGTGCTTAAGATTAAAACATTTCATACCTCTCTGTCAGTCAATCTATAGAGACAACGCCTTAATATACTGCACAAAAAAAGTCTACAGTTGATTGAAGAGACTTATAATTACTACATACATGTAGATCTGGGGACTCACACTAGCTAGGTTTTGCACTACAGTTTGGGTCTTATGTTACAGTTCTACGCTAGAAAACTGTACTGTATTTTGAAACATTTGAAGACTAAAAATTCCCCATTACCTGCTGGAGTATGGATGTTTCAGGATTCTCTCGCAGCTTGCGCTCCAGGATGGAGTTGGGATGGGGGTGGTTATTCACGTACGGCCAGTTCCCTGACAACAGGTACGACAAACAGATACCCGAGGGTCCATTTCCTGAAAAAAACAGGTAAAGAAACCAACACAATTAGATTCGAATTACTAACTATCCAAAATTAATTAATAACTAATCATGCAAATTAGGAGGAAATACACATTCAGTGATTCTCAAAATGATCTTTTTCCAGTAAAGATGTAAAAACAATACAACAACGCATTCTAGCATTACAAACTGTTACTCTCATTAAAAAAATCCCCCTCGGTCACTTCGCTGAGTTCGCTCCCTTGCCATGCTTGCAATCTGCTCCCTCATGCTTAATTTTTCTAGGAAACCCCTGGACGGTATATACATGTAACGTTACATGTATAAGAGCTAAGTTAACCCTACCTATGATGACGACATCAGTGTGCAGTACTCCTGTACACGTCCCCTGTCTCCCCGACACATCCTGGGCCTCCTCCATCCTGTCTTTCATGTCTGAAGAGACTAAAAACTGCTCACAAGGTAAGAAGCAAGACGGTTGTAGGATTGGCCTCGTGGCTGTCACCTCTCACATTCCAGGGGTGGGTCGCAGTCGGTCATACAACGACCACTTACCGCGCTTCTGTATAAAAAGAGAGCAAATAGAAACATGGATTGTTAGCTTTGTAAGTTATCTAAGCATGAACGTTCATCTGTGTCAAGTCATTATGACCAAAAGGGCTAAACTTGCTATCCAACACTAGGAAAATTTGGGTAAGTCCCAATTTACTTATAGTGTTGGATAGAAAGTTTAGCCCTTTTGGTCATACACACTGTAAGCTTTGTAAGTTATCGCGGGTTCACCTCACCTCGAGGGTAACAAAGACCAAATCTGTAAATAATTGACTGCATTCAAAAGTCTCTATCTGTTGAGAGAGATTCCTGACCAAACAACATTTGAAGGCTAACTCACTCATTACAAAAATGTTTTAAAAGCAGCGTATTGTTGATGAATGGTTTGCATTTGGCCGATTCGAACTTTGTCCTACGTGTAGAAAAACTTCTTACATAAGACGAAAGCTGAGCTCAGTATGCTGCTATGCCAAGTAGCAGAGCCATGCTTAACAAATAGAGCAATCTGGTACAATCAACAGAAAAATTTTAAACCTACAACATTAAACAAGGATGTTGTCCTAATCCATATTGTATCCATAACAACATTAATTGATATACATTGTTGTATATGTTGTAATAACACATATGTTGTAATAACACACTGGCCTCATACCAGTCTTGATATTTAAATCTTTCTTGTTATTGTTCTTTAGGCCATGTTGATTTGATATGGATGACATCCGCACGCGCATGAATTTTCGGCCGTTTCCAAAAAAAAAGTTTTTAACCATACTGTAAATCGTACAAAACAGTTGCAAAATGAGCAAAAATATACCGTAAGTTACAAAAAAATAAGTAAAAACTATACCGATGTCGTAGAATGCCAAAATCAAATGAAAAAAGACGAAATTGTAAGGAAATGAACTTGAAGATTAGATTATTCGCCAAACCACATTCTGTCCCATTTGTTCAACCCTCATGACCATGTAGATTTCATAATGAAAACAACTTTTTTTTTTGCAAACCTTTTTTTATTCGCACGCGCGCATCAGTTTTGGGGCTCCCAGAGGATGTCATCCATATAATCAAATCAAAATGGCCTTAATAAAAGAAAATACTGGTGTTACAATGAGGGGCAGTTATACCAGCTATACAGATACAGATTGTATCACTATGACACAATTGGTAGCCTCCACCAGGTCTAGCTAGGGAGTTTGGGATAGTTCTGATTGGGCTCTTTTCCCTACAACTTTCTCCATCACTTGTCATGCATGGCTTGAGTGCCTCTCATACAGTAATTAGTGTGGCCGAGAGGCAAACGGGCCTGACTCAGGCCAGTATAGCCAATGGGATATTAGAAAGTGACAAAACCAGTGTACCCGGCCAGGGGAGTGGCCGGTCCATCATTTCGCTTTCCCCTCAGAAGAAAATGAGCTCCATGGGGAACCCTGGTCGATTATTATCTCCCCCCCCCCCTTTGGCTAAATTTCACTGTTTTTGAAGCCACTTAAATTTGTTAGTCTGGTACCGATGGAGGCTAGAATTATTGAGGGCTGGAAATATTATATTGGAGTTGCGCACTAGTAGCCCACTGTAAATAGAAGTGGATAAATTTTACTTTTTTTTTAACCCATGTTGTTAGTCTGGTGATGACTAGGATTATCAAAGGCTGGAAATACTGAGTATTGTGCACTTTTGTGCCCCCAATATTGGAGTTGCATACCATTGGCCAACTGGAGGACGGGTGGCTAAATTTGACTTTTTTTAAACAAAGTCTGGTGGTGACTAGAGAATTATCAAGGACTGGAAATATAAGTTCTGAGTGCATGTGCCCAATTCTGTGGGCCGTTATCAGTGCACTAGAATAAAGGTGGATGCCCTATGGGCACTCGTGAGAGCAAGTCAAGCGAAAGATGGCAAATGTCACCAATATTACGCCAGTGTAAGACTACCCATAATACTTTCAGTATCAGAACACCAATAGTACACTACTAGTACTACGATCAACTCTCATATATATACGTATACCATTTACTAGCTATAGTATAGTACAGTAATATTCTCTAATTCTCACAATTTAACAAAAAAAAATCTGGAAAACACTTGCACCGAGGGAGGACAAGTTGTGAGAAGTAGGACATTTTGTGACCTGAGTTAAAAAAACGTTGGGTCACAGTCCATTAGACTGACGAATTAACCCCAATTGCCCTACATAACGCTAACAGACAACTGTCTGCTATATATCAACCTAGCCTGGATGTCACCAGACTCCAGTACAAGACAAAACTTCAATCTCTTTAATAGGGCAACATACTCGCTCCATTGTGCAGAGATACTGTGATACACGACTTTTCCACGGTACTTTTATGTTCGCAGTTTTTGCGGTCAATTCTGTACCACAAACTTATCATTACCATTACCAAACAATTCACCAACTTTCTTTTTTCTACACCTGCTACCACCATAAACTTTCTAATAGTTCCACAAAAACCTCCATTTTTCTCAGACCACAAACTTTTGCTACCACGAACATATTAAGTTATTTACAGTAATTTAATTAAGGTACGGTGCCAACTGTCTCTTGGTACGGGCGTATTAGGGGAGCCAACCGTGGGAATCAGTATTGTCTCGCGCTGTAGTCTGGCACCCGAGCTAACTTCCACCTGCACACAGCAATCTGTTCCCACAACTGCACCTGTAAAGCTATTAACAACAGGGAAGCAATGAACCAGACATCGATGCTGAATACAAGGATCGACCAACCTGAAACCCAGCACAGCCACAGCCACGAACACGGGTGTGGGGTTCCTCCCTTTTGTGCCGGGTCCTACCAATTTGCATGCCTTTTATCTGGTCAGACAACAGTTGTCACACCACAGGTAGAACAACTAGTCACGGACCAATCGTAGCATTCCTTTACCCAACAAAAGGCCCACCCGAGGGTAAGGCTTTGGGGATGTGAAAGGTATTTGAAAATTACACCCGTCTTGTTTGTCCTTCGATTCATGTACCGTCAATGCCAAAAGAAAAACTTGCGACTTGGTTCTGAAAGGAAGAGACAAAAACGTTCCACCCCCTGCCATGTTTAGGGCATCCCTATTATTGGCTATAATTAGCTTGTACTAAGTTGTAGATACTCTCCAGTTGTACATACTCCCACCAAGCAGAGGTTGGTGGGGAAGA
>NW_017804143.1:2234606-2274887 GCF_001625305.1 Branchiostoma belcheri | reverse complement strand
GAGGTTGGCGGGGAAGATTGTTGCCTTTCTATATATGCTCCGTAGCGACAGAAAAAAACGGGGCATATATAAAAAGGCAACGATCTTTCCCACCAACCTCTACTTGGAGAGTACTCTAAACACATTATCTATACCTTCTCCCTGCTGTCTGACTCTGAGCCTTTAACTAATTACAAATTAAGCGCCAAAAGGCAAATTAAGCGCCAAAAGGCTACCTTAGCAAAGTAAAGGTTAACATCCTGCTAATGTACATAATATTTTTCCATTTCTGTAAAAGTTGACCCAACATAAAAGTACCCGGTAATTCTCGTGTGATCTATTTATGACCAGATGCGAGGATTGTTTTATAAATTATTCATGTCAAGGTCTATCCGCTTTTATCTTCTTAATTTCTTATTCCTCGTAAACCTGAACAGGACTTACAGGGCTCGAAATCGACGCCCGTTTTGTGTATAAATTGTACCTGAACTTTTGCACAGGTGACATTGAAAATTACAATGTACTAGTACCTGCATAAGACAAGTTTTACCTGCACCTATCAGAAAATGGATCATACTAAAACTGTTCAAAACCACTGCCAATATTTCTTTCATACTTCATGGGTGATAACAATTAATGCAGCAAATAAAAATACACACACACCTATATTTGTCACAGTCCATTACTAGTCAGGATAGAGTCATATTCCAAACGACATCACTCACTAGTATATATGTACTAATAGTCTAGTAATATAGAAAAAGGGAACTTTTCTAGCATGTTCTTCTTGTCGAAAGGAACATTGATTTGAATTTGAAATGGTAGATTTTAAGGAACTGTTTGAAGTCAAGAAGAAACTATATCCCTAGAACTATTGTAGAGTGGAACAACCAAGTACAGGATCATCACTAGCTAGATAGCTTTAAACAACGTCTACAGTTATATATAGGCAAAGGTAAGTTATATTAGCTCATTCGGTGTAATATAGCTAGCATGCCTGCGAAGCTGGTATGTTATGCTGAGGGGCAGTTATACTTATAGTATACCGACTATACAGATACAGAACTGGAAACCTACCACAGTCCAGGTTTCTAAGCTTGACACTTGACTCTGAACTTCAAGCCAGCACTGGAATTAGAACTGATTCAGGAACAAGTGCCTAAATGTAAAACCCAGATTCAAGAAATCTTTCTGGCCCAAATTCTTTATCCAAAAGGGTTAAAAACAAAGGCAAAATACCTCACATTTTCAGAGCCAGCAGACAGTGGTCAGAATTTGCCCCGGAGGAATGTCATTTGACAAAGCTTGAGATGTCAAATCCTTTCACTGAAGCTCAAAGGTTTAAAGTTGGAGATACCACTCTGCATATAGGTGGGTCAAGTTAGACCATGCAGAAAAATAGCTTTCTTAACAGCTCATATGGGTCTTTTTCTGCACTAAGCAAGGATTTTCTTACAGCTTATCTTCTGAACAGAAGCTCCTGAATCATTCATCAATCAACGGCCTGGTAAAAGTTGTTTTTCTTGCTAATCTAAAAACGACGCCACACCCATATTGGAAGCTACCAACAATTTGCCTAGTCATGCCTGGTCGGGAGTGCTTCAGCGGCTAGCCCCGCCCACCTAACCATTGGCAACCAACCAATGAAGCGTATGGGATATCGAATGACCTCACCGTGTGTGCCTCCTTGAGACGGGTGACCTGTAACTGCACTGGACCTTCTGGTTGCATAACACGAAGGATTGGAGTCAGAACGACCTACTGGTTGCCGATAGGATCATACTCCAACGACCTACTGGTCGAGTCTACAATGTCATGCACTTGGGGCATGTCAAGTGATCTCCAAGCAGATACTTCTAGGAGTTGTACATGTGATGTAACTAACCTCCGTAGCAGTTTGGCTTTCTGATTGGCAAAGTTCCAATTCAATCAGGCCGGCTATGTAGTCTATAATAGACTATATGCAATCAGAAAATAGTACATAAAAGTTCCCAAAGACCCTGAAGACCCCCAGATTTTGGCATGCTGTGGAGGCTATGACGTAACTAACTCTCTCACCATTCTAACCCAAATACCTCTCATCATCATCCATTGGTTCCGCTGTTGCCATGGCTACAGTGCCCTGTAGTCTGGATGACCCAAAGAACTATGTAGGTCAATGACCTTGAATATGTCCGGTGATGTAATGTCCAAGCAGATGTTAGGTGGGAAACAGGTTTGGAAAAGAAGACCTAGTAAATCATTTTTTGAGCAGTAAAATAATCTTGTCTAAGCAAATCTTTTGGTGAGTGCAAGACGGTATCAAATTGATAAGACAGTATCAAATTAGAAAGACAGTATCAAATTGATATGACAGTAATCGTTGGCAGGGCACTCACACACACACACACACACACACTCACTATCTTGGCAGTATCCAATACCCCATCCAAAGTTCAGCTGACAAAAAAAAAATACCAGAACAAAAAAGAAAGCCCAATAAAAATGCCTAAAAAGATGTTTAAAAAAACCAAAGACTAAACCTCTGCTTGGAGAGTAGCAGAAAAACAAATGAATTTTTCAAGATGCCTTTGACGTGCTTCACAGGCAAAGCAGAGAGATCCACAAAAAGCCAGCTGTCGCCTGGGTCAAACAAAATCAATTAAGGGCTTTTGTCACTTGAAGTAGACTAGAACAATACTTACTTACCCTCCAAGACTGACCTCAAAAACTAATTTGTATACCCTTGATGTATACCGACCCTCATATGTGCACAAATAGTTTTATGTGCAAGTCGTTGACCAAGGGCTAATTACAACATAAAACATAGAAAGAGTATACAGATAACTTACAAGCTACCGATGGTGGCAGGTGGAAAAGTGTTTGTTCTGAGACAAATAGGAGCAAGTAGAAACAGGAAAACCCACTGTTACAGTTCTAAGAACTGCTACGGAATAGATATATTACAATCTAAGCTTTGGGGGGTGGCTTCTTTAGTTGGAAGCAGAGGAAGTTGAAGTGCCCATTTCTTCTGCGATGAGTGGGTTTTGGGAGGTGTTTCTGTGTACTGTGTACAGTAAATATGACTTGAACAAATCGGCTCCAACAAAGGGCTACCACACCTGTTTGACATGGATCACTGTACATCCTGAAACTTTTGCAGTATTTTAATTCAGGACAGGAAAGGGAGGTTTCACCATGTTTTAATTTGAAAATGCACAATTGAAGCAATTCTGCTGTACAGTATAGTGAAAGGGGAAAGACATTTTTGTACATCCTTTTTTGCTCTTCCTCTTTGTGCTGATGGGTGGGTCAAAAGGAATTTTAAAAAAAACTGACATTCAAAAGATAAATGAGGAGAAAGAGTTGATGACACCCCTATTTAGCTACCCCCTAGTATAATACTGTTCAAATTAATCTCCAAGCAGATCATACGGTGGCAAGACAGTATCCATTGGACAGAGCTAGAGGAGTGTCCATTAGTGGCTGAACAAACTCCTCTGGCTAATGATCTTGCCACCGAAAGGGATCTGCTTGGAGATTAGTTCAAATCCCCCCATGTCCAGTGAGCATGTCCTCACTCCTTCTTTTTGTTACATTTTATGTAACCAAGGAGGTTCCTAGATTATTTCCAGGCCGACAGGGCATTCTAGTCAAATATAAATGTTATTGATTGATTAATCGATTAATTGATATAACAATAGAGTTAGGGATGAAACTGGAACGAACAAAAGACTGCCAATTTTTCTGAATTTTTCATCAGTTAGTCGTTTTTATGTGGAAGGTAGCCTACGCTTAAACGAAATATCTACAGTATACAACGTTCTTTTCCAACTTCCGACATTTCGATATATCATATACTACTAATAAATCCAAGCAATCACCCATAGCCCCGCCCCTACCCCCCTCCCCACTCTTGCTAACCACAGAAAATCATTTTCAAATTTCGGAAATGTCCAAGTTGTGAAAGAAGCGGCAACATACCTACATTGATCGACGATCCGATTGCACTGTATCAAGCTTGTCTTCGATGCGAAGAAGTCGTAAGATTCAGGGATTTTCGTACAAAGGTATCTGCAAACCCGTAATCACGCCATGCCGCTCCGCATTGCATCACCGTACGAACGTTGACCTTTTTGGGAATCTACCATTCAAGATTAGGGTGGTTGCGCACTAAAATCAATCTTGGCGTCAATAAAAGACTTTTTTCGACACATTTGTCGCAATTTGACGAGTTGCAATGTCATTTTGAATGCAAGAATGATATCAATTAGGTTTTCGTAGCCGTGAAATATAGTAGTGATTCCGAATCGCAATAGCCTCCCCTATTCCAATTCCGTAATGGAATGATCCAGTATACATCTGGAGTTACGTCACATGTCCGGTCGGTTACTCGGGTTAGACACCTTTCTCCAAGCAGATGTCTGGTGGCGAATTGTTACGGTTTAATAGAGAACTGGCCATCGAGCACTCCAGATAGAGTCCTTTTGGATGGCAAATGGAAACTGCCTTGCCAATTTGATGCTGTTTTTGCAGTTACCGAAAAAATCTGCTTAGAAATTTAATATCTTCTGACAGATCCCAAGCCCAAAGGTCCGAAAGTAAGGCCAAATCAATTCAATTGGTTGGTTGGTTGGTTGGTTGGTTGTAAAAATTTGGTTCTGGAAATTTGGTTCTCCAAATTTCCCAGAAAAATGACTAAGCTGGAGCACCAGAAATTAAAGGATTTTCACACATCCTTCTAAAATAGTATAAGTAATTATATACTTCTAAGTATTTTTGCAGAAAGCAATGACTCTTTAAAATTTAGTCCATTGATACATATAGTTTTGAATAACAATAACATACACTTATAGACAATTGAGCCAGATGAGGTAAAGTTATGTATTTATTCCTGTCTTTCTTCTCTCTGATAACATGACAACTTTGCATCATTATGAAGTCATGACTACCAACACAGATAACTTTCAAGATTAGTTTTCATCATCATAGACAATTGTCCTTAGTTTTATACATCTATTACTAGTATTAGATTTATTCAATATCAGTCATAATTTTGAAGCAATATCTTCATCCATGAACAATTAGGTAAAAACATGACAATCCAAGATACATGTATGACAGTCCCAAAACATTACAGTCCCAAAACATGACGGTCCCAAAACAAGACGGTCCCAAAACATAACATTCCCAAAATATTGAACGATTTTCGATAAATCTAATGTGATTACAATAACAATGCAAACACATGATATTTAGAGGTCCTGTTTATACGTATGGATAACTGTTTATACTTGTGGGTAACAGCATTAATGCGTGGGACAAGGTGAAGGTGATTTAATGCATAACATCTTGCTACTACTACAAGTTTCCTCTGTATGAGGATAGAATTCTACCACTATGGTATGAACACAAGGAACCTCCTTAGTCCTTACTGAACCATACTGCATATATTACTAGTACTACTTGTATTATGAATCAGCTGTACATGGCAGGATAGCTGCAGCAGGGGTGATCCTTTTCAGGACTTTTTGAGATGAGGTCTCAAGTCATCTGGCTGCAAGGAGAGAAAAAGATTTTAAGTCAAAGTTCATAGCATCAGTAATCCCTTAGGTATGCACACTTCAGATATCCTGGTGTTAAAAGACATTCTCCAGAATGCCTAAAATGATAATGTTTTAATGTAGGTGTTTAAGGTACCTGACAGTATTATGAAATGTTACTTCTTGTTTTGATTAGTTATCAGGCAATGTCAGCTAATATTTAAGGTGTAAACCTGTAGACTGGTCTAACCAAAATGTTCCTTTAAACTACGAAGAAAGATTCAAATGTAAAGACTGGGATAATGTGATGCTACTTTGGACTGGTGCAGATTCAGTGCAGACACAGACAATGTCAGTAAAAATATGACCTGTATCACTCCAGTTTTACCTGCACTAACCTGCATAAGCAGTAGGTATTTCAAGCCCTGGAATCTAAATCAGAAAACCATGTTCCTTTACCTAATCTCCAAGCAGATCCTAAGGTGGCAAAAGACAGTATCAAATTGGCCAGGCAGTATCCAGTCGCCACAGAGGGTCCAATACCCTTGGGTGACATATTAGACCCTCTGTGGCGACTGGATACTGCCTGTCCAATTTGATACTGTCTTTTGCCACCCTAGGATCTGCTTGGAGATTTCTCCTTACCCTGAGTCTATGAAGAAGTACAACACAAGGCCTGACAGGGCAGGGGCTGAGATGCTGATACAGAGATGGCACCAGGGTGTTGTTCTTAGTCCAGAGGGCAGACCGAGTCGATACTCCAAGCAAAGGAGCCTGAAAAACACACATCACCACAGTTTTCAAACACGAAAGTCTTCAATATCACTGGCATAAAGAATGTTTGCCTTGCATTCGGAAGGTTAGGGGTTCAAACCCCAGGGAGGTTCTGTACATGTCGTCACTGTGCAAATGTTGGGCATGACAGGCAGTTCAGTGTAACCAGGTGCAAGTACTACCGAGCAGTGTGCCTGCGAAGGTGTGTTATGCTGAAGGGCAGTTATACAGGCTATACAGATACAGAAACAGAAGCTAAGTGTGTTACACTGAAGGGCAGTTACATTTGTATACAGGCTATACAGATACAGCAGCTGATGTGGTTAGGCTGAAGGGTGGTTATACCCGATACAAATACAGATACAGATACACATACACATTAAACTGTACAAAGTATGACAGACACATTCTTGTATTTATGAGATATAAGGAGACTTTGACACACCTTGGGCCCAGAGACACTGCTCAAGGAGTCGTCTTGCTCGTGTGAGTTTGGGATGACATAAGACTCCGTGTCTGACTCCTCTTCATTCTCCTGGTAATACACAACTGTGCTCTCACTATCGCTGTCTGAGTCACTCACAATCATGTCTTCTCCTTCCTCTAACAAGGAGCACACTTCTTTTTCAGCTGAAAAAGAAACAGTTCACAAATAAACAGGTCACAGATAGACTATTGATAATACATACATGTATGAAATATTGAAATAAAGTATAGCTGACTTCAGATCTCCAAGTACCGGTAGATATTCAGTAAGATCGTAATATTTTTAGACTGACAATTGCAATGAGGTTTACCAGTGAAATAGATGACCCCTAAAATAGATTGGTAACCTGTCTTAAAAGACAGATTCTCTATATGGTATAACTAAAAAGCCTTAACTGTTGAACTCCTAAAAACCTTCTTTTCATAGTAGTATGAAAGGCCAAAAAAATCTGTCAAATGTGCTTTTGTGCTACAATATTGTTTTATCCTGCAAACTTCTAAAACAAAGCAAAAAACATATTTTCAATCATACTGCTAAATTAAATTCTGGCAAAAATGACTGAATTTACAGTGTCATATATTGTACCTTTTCTACAGGTGTGAGGAATAGCTAATGCTCTCCGAGTTCTGGTAAAGGTCACAACCTTTGCCCTTTGCTCCTCCTGGGGCGATGGCGGGATGATGGACTCATCTGAGCTCTGGGAATGAGATCCCTTCTCTGTCCCAGAGTTCTCACTGTCTGTATGTGCCACTCTTGACTTATCGCTGGTCTGCTCTGGCTTCTCAAAGTAAGGAGGGGATGTGAGCACTGTCCCAGAGTTCTCACTGTCTGTATGTGCCATTCTTAACTTATTGTTGATCTGCTCTGGCTTCTCAAAGTAAGGAGGGGATGTGAGCACTGTCCCAGAGTTCTCACTGTCTGTATGTGCCATTCTTAACTTATTGTTGATCTGCTCTGGCTTCTCAAAGTAAGGTGGGGATGTGAGCATTGTACCTCTTTCTTCTTCCTCCAATTCTGCTTTCTTCAGAATCCTGTCAAATGTGCAAGAGTTGCTGTTATTACTGCTGCTAAAGCTGAATGTACACTGAACGTTTGATGCATTATCCTGGGAACTACTGACAGTGTTATCACTGCATCTATCCGCTCCTCTGTCAGGTGTCTTGTTGCTGAGTACGGCTGTTTCTTCCTCTGTAGTCATACATGTAGACTCAGAGTCTGGCAAGAGATTTTTCTCTTCTTCTTCTTCCATCATGGAATTCAAAGTCTGTATGTCTTCCCTGCTTAGATTCGACGTTAATGCTTTAGTTGCTGAATCTATACCATCAGGAGTTGAGCTTGTAACGTCTGAATTCTCTGGGCTGGACTCTCTCTCTAGATCTGTTGGCACAAATGAAGGGCCTGGTAAGGACTTATGGCCACAAGCAGCACTCAGTGTCCATTTTATCTCTCGTGGACCACAAACCACCTGGAAACACTTGTGAGTGGATAGCACCCTGCACACTGACTGTGCTACAATGTCCAGGCTGCTATGATGTGGGAAGTTCTCTGTAATATACTGGCAAATGTCTGCTAGACTTGCTACACCAGTTGGAGTGCTCTGTATGGCCCAGTGGACCATTTTATCCCACTGTTCTAGACTGTCTTCCTCTTCTTTTCCATGAGGGCTAGCATCGATATGCTCCTCCGCATTTGCACTCGGAGTGCTTTCCATAGGAGTCAGTGGAAAGTCTTGTCTTTGTGTAGTATCACTAGTTGTGCTTCCACTGAAAGAGACATTGGCAAGGCTAAACCTACCAGCCTCTTGAGATGGTCTTACATCTTCTGTTGAAGATTCAGTACTTCCTTTGTACATGAGATTGTCTCCACCTTTTGGTTCTAAGAATGTACCAGTACCAGTACACTCAGTGATGGTAGTCTCATCATCTTTGTTCAGTGTAGCTTCTTGAAGGACAGGAAAGAAGGGCTGAGTGTCACCTCGTGAGCCAACAGTGGAACACGAATTTGAAGATTCCAAAGGCGTCTCTTGTACTTCCTCCACACTGTGCCTGAAAATTGGATCAATAACACAGGTTGTCAACGCACATCTGCTAAAAAATTTGACAACCAAAGGAGTGTAAATCCAAGACTAGAAAATGATCAGGAGATGAAACACATTACTTCAGGTAAAGAATAAAGAAAAGAAACTAAGAAAGTGTTATGTCTATGGTTCTTAACAGTCCAGGGTGTATGCAAGGGTCTGGTAAGATGGTTGTCATTTGACTGAGTGACTGAGATATACTACCGGTATTACAGAGACAGATTTTGAAATAAAGCAAACTATACTATATAATATAATCATTATGATAATATTATTATAATTTTATTTTGCAATAGATTGACCATACAAATAGAACACATGCTTACCTCTCAGCACTTGGAAACAAGCTGACTTGGCTTGTTGAAGTGCCCTCTGCACAAGTGTCTTCATCTTCTGACTTCTTTGCTGTGTCATCAGCTGCATGTTCACTGGAACAACTTAATTGGTTAGCTACTTCTTCTGCAGTGTATTTCCTCTCATGATTCTCACAACCTTTTTCCTTAACTTGAGTTTTGTCAACATTTAATGTTTTCTTGTTTCTTTTTAATGTTTTCTTCTGCATGTTTGCTTCTGGAACTTGAATAATGTTTGTTGATATTTTTTCACTGATGTTTTCTTGCAAATCCAGCTTTCGTCTCTTTTTGGAATGCTCTGTTGAAAGTTGTTCATCTTCTCTCTGCCTCTTTGTTGTCTTCCAGGCAGAGTCTTCCTCCAAGTGTGCAAAAAGAAGGGGAGAGGTAACCATGTCCTCGTCAGTGCTACTGTCTAATGTAATAACTATAGGAGAAGCAAGGTTCTTCACCCTTAAAGGTTCATCTTCGTTTCTGATTGTCCTTTTCTCTGCTCCTATCTTGTCATCGTGGACTGAATCATTCCCTTGATTTCCCTCCCCTTGACTTCCTTGGCTAAACTGTGTTTCATCACTGCTATCTTCTGTGGATACTTGCATCTTCTGTTTCTCTACCGAGAAACTTTCCACCCCCTTACCTTCTCTTGAGTTGCTACTGACGAGATGCTTTTTTAAGCTGTTTTTCCACGAGTTCCATGACATCCTTGGTTGGGCTTTTTCTTCTACTTTGTTTAAAACTTCTACGTTTGTTGCACTGTCCTCGGTTTCTGATCCTTTCGTTTTAGTGCCTATACACAACTTGTTGCTACGCAGTGAAGCATTCACTCCTGTAACATTTGTTGTATCTGTTTCTCTTGGAAATCTTGTTTCCTTTTTACCTCCAGTGGAGCAGTCAGAACGAAATTCATTTGACACTTGCACTAGTTCCTCATTGCTTGAATCTGACAAAATAGATACCCCAGAACATACTGTTCTCTGCGAGTCTGAACTTTCTGTAGAAGTTGACCCTGTGCTACTGCCTTTCTCTTTAGATTTTGGTCTCACTGAAGAATTTCTGTGCGATTTAACTGTCTTATCCTTTCTTTCAGGGCTTTTGAAACTTGAGTGTGGTTTTGACAGTTTGACCTCCTTTCTACCAGGTGAACAGTTTTGTTTCCTGGTCTTTGTTTCCTTTTTGCCTCCAGTGGAGCAGTCTGAATGTAACTCACTCGACACTTGTGATAGTTCCTCATTGCTTGAATCTGACTGAGGAATAGGGGTTACCCCAGAACATACAGAGTCAGAACTTTCCGTAGAAGTTGATCCCTGTGTGGCACTGCCTCTTCCCTTAAATTGCAGTTTCATTGAACAATTTCCGCGAATTTCAGCTTTCCTGTCCTTTGTTTTCGGGCTTTTGAAACTTGAGTGCAGTTTTACTTCGTTTCTACCAGGTGAGCAGTTTCTTTTGTCGGTCTTCGTTGTGCTTACATTGTGAAGTTCGTGCACCAGTTGGGTGAGGTTGGCAGCACTAGGGTTGCCATTTGTAGCTTCTAGGACTGTGAGAAGGCTGGACACAGCATGAGAGCAGCCGTCAGGAGGGGTGAGGTACAGTTCACTCGAGCAGATCTGAAACACAGAGTACATATGTTCATGTAACCTTAAGGTTCCGGGTCGGAGTTTAATTCTGACCAGGGTTCCAAATAGTGCGCAGTAAATCGCCGGATCTGCGAGGTTGTCACGCTAGGTTTGGCTCCCCATAGCTCGGCGATCGCTGTAGATTTTCCACTAGGTTTTGAATTGATCAAAAAGCCTTGGGATTGTAGTGTTTTTTGGCGCGGTGAAGTTGGACGGCCAGCGAAGCGTTTTTGGTATTAGTCCGCGAGCAAGGGTGATGCGGTTTGTCGCCTGATGACCCAAATAGCTGCGTTCTATTTGGAATTTCTAGGGGTTCGTGTCACCGGATTTTGCGAAAAACTTATCACAACAACCTATATTTTTTTTCTGTTTTTCAGAAACAGAAAGTAGTAAGCTATTTCAGCATATAAACCGTTAGCCTGGGAAAATTCGTTTTTTCCAAGCAGGTCCGTTGAAAAAACTGCAAAAAAACTACATTTTTCGTATCCAAAATTTACGTTTAACTACAGTTTCTACCCAAATTATAGAGTCGACGGACAATAACCAAAATTGTATCGGAAGCCGGCTGGAAACCTTCGTTGACTGATGTAATGAGATTTCCCGGCGTACTTTTTTTGGCGGAGTTATAGCCCTTCGGTCTGAGGGTGTCCACCGGATCCAAAATCGTGAAAAAAACTCCGGTCCGAGACCTTAAAAGCACGGCGCATGCGCAAAAAATGACGTCATCGATGACGTCATTCGTATGGATTTAAAAGTTTTTGGCAAAAGTTATCCGATTCTGACAAAAAACCGCATCATTTTGCTTTTTTCGAGTAAGAAAGTCCGTATATTTATGCCCGGCCCTAGGCGCCCCCCCTCCCCCTTTCCCGCCCCCCCCACCGAAATCCCCGTCAGGGCAATTTTTATCGTTTCTGGAAGGTAAACAGTTCTTGCATGAATTCACTTCTATGTCATTTTATATGAGTCGACCTCTGAATTTGACTTTCGTATAATTTCGGCGAAGTTTCTCTATTTATGATGACTTAAACTGACATTTAACAGCAAAATCGAAGTGTTTTAAGCCTTCTTAAGGCAAAACTGGGTTTTCTGATGTTCGGTTCAGGGCTCCTTAAATTCGCGACTTTCTTTCCTTTGGGTGGTGTTAAATGATAGCCTAATAAGTACTCCCCACCTCTCTGCAGCGCTTATTTCAACTTCTTGATCCTAGCCACGGCAATATCACCCAGATTGTGTTTTGCACCTCGTAATAATGCAGCCTTTCACACATTTAAGGAGCGCTTTGCTACTTAATAGGCCATTCACGGCGAAATAGTGAAGAGTTCGGTGTCGGACGCGTTTGATTCGGAAAGTGCGAACCCTGGTCTATCATTCAAGGTCGAAATCTGACGAATTCTTCCTTTTACTTTAAAGTGACGAACCTAAAACGCGACCCCATACTGTTTTCCCAGGGGACCCGATGACGTCACTGCGTGACGTCTTCGATACCAACTGTTAAGAACGTTTTCTGCAAGTATGCGGCACCGAAATCACGAAAAGAACACACATATCCATAGCCAAGCTCCAGAGCAGACTTTTATTTCCGTTATAACTGTTTGAGAAAAGCGATGTTTGAAATAACGGTATTTTTCTAATTGCCCCATTGTGACGCTGCCTGGAACCCGAGACTTGGCAATATAGCCTTAGAACACTGCATTTTTCACATGACTTTAAACCCCTGCCGCGGGAAAAGTACTCATCACAGACATGTAAAATTTGGATATATGATAGATATGATGTGTCTGAAGAATTATGATAATTTTTTATGAAAAATAATCTCCTTAAGGTTCCGGGTCGGAGTTTAATTCTGACCAGGGTTCCAAATAGTGCGCAGTAAATCGCCGGATCTGCGAGGTTGTCACGCTAGGTTTGGCTCCCCATAGCTCGGCGATCGCTGTAGATTTTCCACTAGGTTTTGAATTGATCAAAAAGCCTTGGGATTGTAGTGTTTTTTGGCGCGGTGAAGTTGGACGGCCAGCGAAGCGTTTTTGGTATTAGTCCGCGAGCAAGGGTGATGCGGTTTGTCGCCTGATGACCCAAATAGCTGCGTTCTATTTGGAATTTCTAGGGGTTCGTGTCACCGGATTTTGCGAAAAACTTATCACAACAACCTATATTTTTTCCTTAACTCTGCTGCAAAATAGCCTTTTAATATTTCTATCACTTGGCCTTTATCTTTGAAATTGTTCAGCAGTCATACCTAAAAAGCTTTAAACAATGCTTGCAGCTAGATGTTCAAAGGTTAAGTGTAACAGGTTGTTCAGTATGATGCTAGTACCAACTGCTAATATGCCTTTGAAGCTGGTGTCGTATGGCAAATATACCGGCTATACAGATTGGTGTGTTAGTCTGAAGGGTGGTTATACCGGCTATACAGATACAGAAGCTGGTGTGTTATGCCATAGGCAGTTATTCTGGCTAGTACACAGATACAGATAGAAGCTGGTGTGTTACAATGTATGCCCAAGGGTAATTATATGTAGGCTTAGGCTATACAGATAAAAATAGAAAACCAAAGAAGAACTTGTTTCAAACACCAACCTCCTGAATGACAGGTGCGGGTAGATAGTCCTCCACCGTCTGAACAAACTTGGCCACGAGGTCGTGCAGTGCGAGGGAGAACTCCGCTCCGAACTCCTCCTCCACCTCGTGCCGGAGGTACCCCTCTCGCTTCTCCCGGTCCAGGATCAGGTCCAGGGCCAGCTGACGGAACTGGCCGGACCGCCGGTTCAGCTGGTTCAGTTGTCTCTCTAACTGTAAGGAAATGATGGTACATGACGTGGAGTGAGTGAGATCAGCAAAAAAGCAAAAGCAGAAGAAAGATTTGCTGAACTTACAAGCAGTAATCAAAATGCAAAAGTTGCTAACATTAAGAAAGCTTCCAGCTATAGATGTAGATCAATTTCCTGTATAGTAGATTTAAGAAAGGAAGTACAAAGATGTATATTTGAACAATTCTGAAGAACAGGTACCACTTTTATTCTTTCATTAGAACATGATGATAATCTTGATTTAAAGACAACAATTTGACAAGTAAGATTAGTAGATGTAGCCTTCCTCATGCTAAGGGTAGCTTTTTTGGATCATCATATTCTTTTGTGTTAAGCGGGAAAAATATTCCGCGATTGTACTTACTGTTGCATCATGTTTTAGCAGTGGGGGTAGTTTTTCTCCCTCTTTAGGAAACAGCTCCTTAAGTTTGGAGCTAGCGAGGCACAACTCAAACCTGTCTGCCAGGATGTGCAGCATCACCTGTACATGGAACATTGTGTCAAATTCATTCATTCAATCATTTGTTAGTACAACAGAAGTTTATTTCACTGTTTTACTTATGACCTCCTATCCTATCCTAAGTTTGTTATGGGCTCCCTTGGAAATCAGTCCTATTCAGGTCAAGTCAAGATACTACCCACATGTATCCAAGACTACTACATGTAAATGAATATACTGTATTAGTATTCTCCCAATGCTGGTATAGGCATGTTATGTAGGTCTATATACATGATGTACATGTACTAGTCTGTGTGACACAAACTCAGTTGCTTGAAGTGGCTATGTAGAGTGTCTCACAGGAAACAGCATAAACATACATTTTACAACATTTACAGTGACAAACATGGCTAAACGAATATTACAAATTCAACTTCAAGATTAAAATTCTGTAGATTCTGTATGATTGCATTACATATTCTACTTTGCGTGAACCAAAACAGAAAGAAAATAAAGGTTGAAGATTGTACACACCTTGACTTTGAGGCCGTACAGTATCCGTGCGTAGTGGCTGAAGTTGACTAGCGGTGCGTGTGTGTAGGTGTGCCTGAGGAGTTGGACACACAGGTCGTACCCTTCCACCACGTTCTCTGTCACACAGCTCCATAACAGGTACCCCGCCAGCCGGCCCTCCAGGATGCCATACTGAAGCAGCTGCTTGGGATCACCTGCAGACAGGGCTGAGGATATGGTGGAAACAATGAATGAATGAAAGACCTTTACGTTTGTGCACTAACAAGCTAAGTACAGGTCATGGATAGACAAGGAAAAGGATGTAGCAATGACACTTCAAGTTCAACTATACTATACATACTAATGTGATCTACTATTTACATTGTTCGACTTCTTCTCGCTTCTTGTCGCAGTTATAGATGTACGAGCATATAGAACTTAAGTGATACATGGACAATAACATAAGGTACTTCATAGTTTGGATTGGGGTGCACATGCACATGTATGCAGGTTTGATGTGTATTTGTGGGTTGTATGTCAAGTTGAAGGTCTGTGGTTATAATAACCAGAGAATTATTGTAGTCTGGGTGCCAGACTGTTGCCAGGCAGAGCCTCCTCATCCCGAAGACGGCATAAAGGTATGAAAACAGTATACAGGCTTCCACACCAATGGAAGCAGGCCGACCAAATAGAAAACGTACAAAGAAGGGCAAGTAAAAGGGTGCCTGGTCTAAACAATCTACCATATGAGGAGAGACTTAAGGTGCTCAGGCTCCCGACACTGGTATATAGAAGGATACGTGGGGACATGATCATGACCTACAAATACATCCATGGGAAGTTGGACACAGAGGGTTGCCTACCAAAAATGCAAGAAAAAACAAGAACAAGAGGGAACAGCTTACGACTAAACAAAAGATCAGTGAACAACAACAAAAGACTGTTTTTCTACAGCAACAGGGTAGTAACATGGTGGAACAGTCTACCGGAAGAGGTGGTGTCAGCCCCAAGTGTGAACAGTTTTAAAAATAGACTGGACAAACACATGAGAAGTCATCCAGTGGTGTACAACCCCCGGGCATTGGACAACCCCCACAAGATGACCATGTCTACGCAGTAAACTACAAGGAGCGGCTCAAAGTGGAAGAGAACTTCCTACCGAGACGAAAGATCTACTCTACTCTACTCTTGATTCTTAGCTCCAGGGCCAACATATCCCCAAGGAAATGTTACCACAGCCCCCTCTAGCCAAGAAGCTTTCATCGAAATGAAGTATGAGCTAGAGCAAGGGCATTACTGTATGTCCTTGCTCTAGCTCATACAGAGTTGGACAAGTTTTCAAAAATCCACTTGCCGTATCGGGCAAGTACCTGGTCATTTCCACTTGCCCAAACCAACTTTTCACTTGCCCAAAATATGAAGCATTTCTATGCGTTTTACTAGCAGAAATGAAATTATTTTATTATAATAGAACTTTATAATGTTGGATGCTTAATTTATCAAAATTGTTTCAAACTTGGTCAAAATACTGCAGGGGCTATACTATGCATCCTAAAAATTTACTTGTCCAATCGGGCAAGTGCAGGGGGATATTCACTTGCCCGAACAGTACTTTTACTTGCCCTGGGCAAGTGGGCAATAGGACTTGTCCAACCCTGTCATACTTCATTTTTTGCAGTTCATCAATATTTTTATGTATTCAACTAACCTGGAAGATCGTTCCAGGCACATAAAACGTTACATCTGGATCTTCAACAGCCCATCTGGAGCTGGTTAACTGTTAGTGTTATCTTCAAGGTAGATATGAATGAATGAACCTACGCCCCCCTCCCCCTTTGCAGTTCAAAAATATAACGTTATAGACTTAGTAGTGCAAAAATTATCATCGAACCCAACTAACCTTTGACCACCTCATTCTGCCCGTATTTACAGGCATACTCCAAGATCCAGGCGAGGACGTCCTCAGTAGTGGCGTTTTTGTCAAACCCGTGCGTTCTGTCTGACAGTTCTGAACTCGACGTGGAGGCAGACATCTTTTTGGCGTCCTTTTGCGCTACTCAAAAAAAGAATTGCAGCAAAACCCCTCTGGATCTAGGGATGCATTTAGCTTCATCAAGGCTACGTACTAGTTCCGTGTCGATCTAGAATACAGAATATTTGACATACTGGCTGTTTTAGAGTCGAAGAACCGAGGCAAATTTGGAGACGAAACGCAACGAAACTGATCTGATCTGAGTGAAACCGCCACAACACTCCGATGCATGCTGGGTAATCTCCAAGCAGATGTTGGGGTGGTAGATTGTGATGTTTCCCGACGCCGGGCTATCTGAATATAACTGGTTGAAATTCTTCGAATTCTTGTTGACGGATACTATACCTCCTTGAAATATTATCAGTCTGTTGGAATTTGTTTATGTATTCTTGATATTTCATGAAATAATGTTATACAAAGCAGATTATACAAATTGGTATAAATTATGATATTACAATGTACATCATACCCTAGCATGAAAGTTCAGCTTAGTTGGTAAATTAAAGAATGAGAAATAAAATTCGGGTGAGCCATTTTTCAAATTTGAGAACAGTTCATTTCTCATTAACGTTATACTTCTTTAAAAATTCTTAAGAATATAGAAATTTATTAGACAATGACTCCAACACAAATACTGATAAATGCCATTACCACTTATGGTCAGTCTGATTTTATTCACATACTCTCAGCAGACAATATTTTTGCATCCTGAATGATACACGTGACAGAGCACACATTTCAGCACACCTTACATACCATGTCACACTTCTGACTTCTGGATACTATGCCATGGTACAACCTGCTAGCCTCCGTAGTAGGGTTATAGAACTGGGGGTTTGGTGGTCTTCGGCTGTTTTCTGATTAGCCCAGTTCTAAAACCGGGGGTAATTCAACCAGGCCGGCTATGTTGTCTATATGCAATCAGAAAATAGCACATAAAAGCTCCCAAAGACCCTGAAGACCCCCAAAACTTACAACCTGCCTTGTTGTCTTAACTTTTTGCGTCTCCTGGCTGAAACATTTCTTTTTTTCCAAACAGTAAGAATAATTTGCCTAAACACTGTCATTCTAGTCCTTTGCGTGGAATATCAAGCAACAGAGCGTCATACCACACTTTTTGAAAGATTCTACTGTTGAACACTACATAAAATTCTTTACTTTAAGTTCTCATAAGACCTACAGCACCTCGCAAGCGATTGTAAATACATTTGCCCTATTCTAACATCCCTTCTTGTAGTAATATAATACAAAAATAATACAAATACAAATGTACTTTCCTTCAACAGTATATAAGCCTTCCTATTAAAGACCTTCTAACTTAAAGTGCACTTACTTATCATACAAACAAAGTGTAAATAACTAGAACATGAGAAGCTAGTAGTGAACGCAATGTACATTTTAGATCAAAAACTGGAATATCGTCTCAATATGTTTTGCACATTTGGCACACATACTGTCACCTATTATACATTTGTATTGATACAACTGTACTGGCCAAAATAGAATATTGGTGCTTAGCACCTTCACCATTCATAATATTTTACAGTTCAGTACATAAAACAACTACAAGTATGTCTTAACCATACTATCTATGACCTGGCCTGGGTGCCATCCAATTTATAACTGCAAATTTTTTTTGGGTTGCCATTACAAATCAGATGGCATCCAGGCTACTAGTATCTATGAACTAACTCTTGTCACAAAAATCTGCAACTAGAATGTCCTATGTATAGGCTCAGCTACAATCTAGATTGTACTTTGAATCTTAACAGTGATAACCAGTAAATTACCAAAAACCTTATTACTTTTAATTCATAAACATACAGATCTCTTACATCATCATCATTAAAATGTAGGACTGGAATAAAGGAAGTGGCAGAACAAGTCTCTTTTTTGACACAGTACTTTTGGAGAATTCAATTCAATTTTAAATAGTACTTCAAAATTTGTCACTCTGGGCATTAACTTTACTGATACAGCTCATATCATTGAGATTCATTTCATCAGAATACATCATCGTCAGAATGCAGTGTACTAAAATACATATGTATCACTTTTAAAGATAAAACTCACCCAACAACATGTAAAGCATGCTCCCTCTTGGTTCTTAGCTGATAGAATGTATTGTTTACAATTTACCATTTTTTACAAGCAGACAAAATGTTGACAAGAAAATACAATATTGGAGGTGTGCTGAGCTTGATACAACATATTGTCACCAAATTTTAAAAGCTTTTGCCTAGGATTGCATTACCAGACATGTACTGTACATAGTGCTGTGTACCTAAACCCACACTTAATCCGGACATAAACCCATGGCATATACAAAATTCATGTTGGCAACCTTGCAATGTTGTTTGGACAAAAAAGTTTCCATATAACATGGATGCTAACACTTGATGATGTCCAATAGCAATGTTTTGTTCATTTTGCAGCACAGAGTTTGATCTATGGAAGGTTTTGAGTGGTTTGGAAAGAAAAGGGGTATGCGACAAATGTTTTTTTTAATAAGTCTGGAATCGGTAGCCTGGAGTCCAGCCTTGTTAGCTTTGCTCCGTAGGCTTAGCAAATCTAACAAGGCTGGACTCCAGGCTACGGGATCGGTTCTTGACTTATAGTTGTTTTTTTTTTGACTTGAGCCTAAATATTTAGTCCAGAACCAGTCTAGGGAACCGGTACACAGCAGTAACTGTACATATGTACTGGTACACAGCAGTAACTGTACATGTGTGTCATCTGTAATTAGAATTGCCAGGCCGAATCTAGCTAACAGTTCAGTCTTGCTCCTCTTCTTCTGACACGTCCAACTTGTGGACCTTTTTCATATGCCTCTTCAGGTTCTTCTCCATGGTGAAGGCTTCGCTGCAGGCGGGGCACTGGTGCATGGTGGGCAGCGAGTGCGTGCGCATGTGGTCCTTGACGTGGCACTTGCGCGAGAACATCTTGCCGCAGTGCGGGCACATGAAAGGTTTCACCCCGCTGTGCGACTTCAGGTGGACCTTCCGGTTTTCCTTTCTCGCGAACCTCTTCTCGCAGAGCGGGCACTGGTAAGGCTTCTCGCCCGAGTGTGACCGCATGTGTATGGTCAAGTTCCGGGCCAGGGCGAACACTTTGCTGCACTCCGGGCAGGGAAACTTCTTTCCCTGCGTGTGGATGCGCATGTGGCCCTGAAGATTGCTCATGCAGGGGAAGACCTTGTCGCACTGGCTGCATTTGAAGGACTTTTTCGCCGTCGCAATGTCGGACTCGCTGTGGATGGAGAAGTGGTGATGCTGCATCTCGCCCGTCGAGTTAAAAACCTCAGGGCACAGGGAGCACTTCAGTGTTTTGTCCTTCGAAGCATGTATTTTCAGGTGGTTGCTGAGGTTCACATTGTTGTTGAACATCTGCCCGCACTCGAGGCATTGGAAATTACCCGGGGTGACTTCGCTGTGACTCAGCAAATGGTTCTGCAGCTCGGCTTCGAAAAAGAATGTCAAAGTGCAGTGGGGGCAGTGGTACTTTCTTGCGTCGGGCCCGTGGTCTATCGCGTGACTTTGGATGTCCTGTGCCGTGGCGAATCTCCCTCCGCATATCAGACATTGGTAGTTCTTATCGGGGAATGTGTGTTCAATGAGGTGGGCTTGCAACTTTGCAGGGGAATCGTAAACCCCCCTGCACAAGGTACATTCATGGACGGTCCCTTCTTCCATCATGTGGGTTGTCACGTGAATCTGGATCTCTACTTCTGTTGCAAAGGTCTTTTGACACTTGATACACTGATAGGATTTATCTGCAGGGTGTGAGGATGCAAGGTGTAGGTCCAGTTCTCTCTGTGTCTCGAATTTCAGTTCACACTTGGAGCAGTGGACAACAGTTCGGGGGCTGTTGGGGGAGACGTCGGTCACAAGACTTTCGTCAGAATTGTCCTCGATGGCCTCCTTCAGACAATCCGTACACATGTAGCTGGGCGGAGACCCAGACTTTAGGGTGGAGACGAGGTGAGCGCGTGAGGTGAACTCGCGTTTGCAGGTGCTGCAGATGTACACGGCCATGGAGTTAGGGGAGCCGAGGCCCGCTGCGAGCAGATGCACGGCCGCGTGGTGGTTCAGCTCGGCCATGTTCGGCACAAACTGGAGACAGATCACGCACCGGAAGCCGCCGCTCTCGTTCGCGATGTCGGGGTTGTGCTCCTTGCAGTGGTGCACAAACTCTTCCTCGGTCATCACGATCTGCATGCAGATGAAGCACATGGACCCTTGCGGGGGGGTTCCGGCAGGTAGCGAGTCCTTCATACCCTCCAGGAGAACCTTGCCGGCCGAGTTGTTCTGGTGGTTTTCATTGAGGTGCTTCTTGAGGCCGTACTCGGACTGGAAGGCAGCCGAACACACACCGCAGTGGAAGCGGAAGAGGAGATCCTTGTTGCCCTTGTGGTGAGGCTTCAGCTTGTGGATCGACCACCGGTGGTTCTTCAGCTTCCGTTCTGACGTAAAAGTCCCGTCGCAGACGTCACACTTGTACACGAGCTTGTCTTCGTCGGGGCTCACTCTTTCAGTCGCTTCCTCACTGTCATTCTTCGTACTCGTGCTCGGACTGCTCTGCGACTCTGACTCCTCTTCGCTCCGAGCCCCTTTCTTTCCGTCCTCCATGGGACAGCTGTGTTTCTCGAGCACGTGTTTCTCTAATAAGAACTGTACATGGAAGGAGGCCTCGCACAGGTGGCACTGGTACTGCTTGTTGTGGGTGGTGACGTGGCACTGCAGCTCCAAGTCGGAGCTGAACGCCTCCTGGCAGAAGATGCAGCGGAAGGGCTTGCTGTGGAGGTGGGTCGTCTTGATGTGGGCCACCAGCTCGCCCTCCGAGGGAAACATCCCCCAGCACTTGGTGCACTTGTACAGGCGACACTCGTTGCTATGCTTGATGGCAAAGTGGACCTGGATGGAGACTTTGGAATCAAACATTTCCTTACAGAGGGAACACCGGTACAGGTGGTGGGCGTGGATGTCGAACAGGTGCTTCTGAAGATCGTCCGCTTTGACGAACGTCTTCTCACAAGTCTGGCAGCCGTACTCGGTCGCTATGGTCATGAAGTGCTCCAACATGTGCTGCAGCATCTGGTCTTCGGATGTAAACTCCACCCCACACTTTCGGTACGACGGTGGCTTCTGTAGCAGCATATCTAGGTGGGTCTTCAGGTGAGTTTGGAAAGCTTCTAGCGTCAGGTAGCTGACGTCGCACTGCGAACAAAAGAACCCGTTTCTCTCTACGGAGTTCTTTTCTTCTGAATGTGTTTTCTTCTTTCGTCCTGTCTCTCCCGAGGTTGGCTTTTTCGGTTCTTCCTTCACGTTGGTCGCTGTGTGTGCAGGTGGGGTGCTTGCCACCGGAGAGCACTGTGTTCTAGTCCCATGCTGCTCCTGTACATGGTCTCGCAACAAGTCGAAGTTGGAAAAGAGGTTCATACCCTCAGGACAGTAAGGGCAGGGATACCTCAGGCCTTCTTCCAGGGGAAGGTTGATGCTTCCTTCGTTCAGGAGCGAACTCAAGACACTGTTAGTGGAGCTGGGTATTGGGGAGAGGCTTGACGCTCCGTGAACCTCCTCTGCGTGCTCGTTGAACGACGCCATGGTCGCGAAACCCATAGTGCACTGCGGACAGTACACCACACTGCTGTCTTCTTTTAGCGAGGACTTCGAGAGGGAGTGGACAAACTTCACGTGGGTGTACAGCAGGGACGCGCTCCCGAAGTCCATCGTGCAGTAATCGCAGGGATACCGCGTGTCGGAGAAGTCGGTGCCGAGCGCTTCCTTCTGGTGGTCGCACTTTATATGATTGGCCAGGTTGATCAGGGTGGGGTACTCCTTGTTACAGTACTGACAGAGGTGGCCGTACACTGGCTTGTCACCATGCATGGTACGGAGGTGTATTTCTAACACTGCGATGCTGGGGAAGGTCTGCTTGGGGCAGTAGGGGCAGCGGTGTATGGTGCCCTCCTCTCCGTGAGCCTCCATGTGTTCATGCAGCTTCTCCGCTGTGAGAAAACACTCCGAACACAGCGGACACTTGTTTCTCTTGTCCTTCGCGTGCCTGTCCTCCATGTGCTGGATCAGAGCCTCCATCGAGCTGAACACGTCCCCGCAGTAGCTACACTGCGTCATCTTCCTGTTCACATGCTCGTGCGTGACGACGTGGGCTTGCAGTTCGCCCGCCGAGTCGAACGCCTCCGTGCACTGGAAGCAACGGAACTCGTCCTTCTTGTCGGAAACCTTGTGGTGTGCCTGCGCGTGGGCGGTGAGGGTGGCCACGGACGTGTACCCCTTGTTGCAGATGACGCAGCGGTAGGGCTTGTCGGAGTTGTGGGTCTTCAGGTGGATCTTGAGGTGGTCGCTGCGGGAGAAGGAAGCGTCGCAGTAAGTGCAGCGGTACTTTTTGTCGCCCGTGTGAAGTTTGACATGGCGGTCACGACTGCGCTTGTGCTTGAACAACCGGAGGCAGTACTCACATCTGGTGCAAAACAACAGAAAACAAAAACACAAAACAGGATTAAAACCAATTATAGAAAAACAAAATAATTTCCTGACTATAAAGGTATACGTTAAAACACTATCATCTGTCATAAAACAACAAAAAATAAAACAGAAAACAGAAGTCAAACTCAAACCGATTATACAAAAACATAATAATTTTATGACTATAAAAGTATGATACATTGTAATTTTGTCTTTTTTTTTCATTCCCATACAAAATGCAAGGGAGAAAATTACAGCCTAAGGAAAACGATACCGGGGGTAAAAAAAAGACGATGTATTTCAAGAACAAATACCCTGCTACCAGTTGTTCCAGCTCTGTTGTACCGCCTAAGCATAATTCACCAGGGCAACAAACAGTGGCCAGCGTCAAATACGAAGATATATCTTTTCATAATCATGCAATAATGATTCTGATATCTTAATTCAATTTATCTGGGTCGTGCATTGATGACTGTTAGAAATCATTACAATTTTCACATTTGAAAAAGCAGATGCTGGGAGTCATTACCAGTAGTAAGTTAAAGAAAATATGTTGCATACATTTTCTCAAGGAAGTGGAGGGAAAAGGAGGACACATTTATTAATACGTATTACATACATGTATGTATTCTGTCCCATTGCAAGAGGGACCAATATTGCTTTTGTTTGCACTTTTGACATCCATATATACAATTGACTGTATGTTGAATACATTCCTTTACATTAGAATCACAGGGCAACGGAGAAACACATAAAGTTACTTATTGTACCTGAAGGGCATTTTGTCACTGTGGATCTGTTCATGCCGTTTGAGGTATGTGAGCCGGGAGAAGGTTTTCTCACAAAACTGGCACGGATACGGGCCGTTGGGGACGCCCTCGAGTTCCTCATCCAAGTACTCTACACCATCAAGGCTGTCCTCCGTCACCTCCATAGGTGCCTGTCCCCAGGGGTTCCTCAGCACCATGGTTTCTACATCTGGGATTAGGAAGAGACCACTGAATGTTTATTTACGACTTCAAAAAATTACTGTAAAATACTGCATAATTTATTCATAATTATTCAGTTAAGTTTGCTGCAGTTAAATTTTGCAGCAATGTGAAAAACAACACTTTGCAATTGGAGCCCTGCATATTTGCAAGATTTTGAAAAAAAAACAGCATCTGCACTATGTCATAAAAATGACAGGGGGCATGACAAAACTCATAGCCCAGAGAACAAGTAATTTACTCTGTATGGCAAAATAAGGAAAGTAAGTTCAAACAAGAGTTCCACGATCTCATACCTTCGCCAAATGATGTTAACCCTTGCGGTTGACGAATTATACAATTTTAATAATTGATTTCGCAAATAAGAGCGTCATTCGCATGGATTACATCAGTTGATCATATTCTCTACCCAATGGCAGCCTTATCTTAACAAAATAGGCTATTCTAGCACTTCCTCATAAATTATGCAAATGAGTTCATAATGTGAATAAATTATCTTCATTGATGTTCACCTTCACTTAACTTCCAAATACGGCAAGTATGAAATTCCCAGCAATTACAACTATGAAATTATAACAATTTTCCATTAATTATGTAAATTAGGTCTTCATTTACATAATCTATATCCTCAGATGTTTTTCTAGTTCTCAATTACATGTCACAAGTGTTTCAAAGTCCTATAATCGAACGAAGCAGATTTATAGAATGTCCTCATTAATTATGCAAATTAGCTCCTGATTTGCATAATTGTCATCTGATTATGTCAAGTATCACTTCAGCTACCTACATACCAAAAATCATGACAATCCGTCAACCGGTTCTTGAGTTATCAACCTTCGGAGATTTTTCAAGAAACGCTCCTGCAGTTCCAGAACGAGCCGCTAGGGGGTCCAAACTCAGGTCACTTCTTCCCCTGCCCAAGAGCTATCTACCAACCAAAATTCGTGACCCTAGCATGTCCAGATCGCGAGATATCAAAACCGGAAGTTCTGCTGCAGTACCAACAAAAGCCGCCAGGGGGCCCAGAATCTAATCATTTCTAGGTCTCATCAAGACCTACCCACCTACCAAGTTTCATGACAATACATATTAAGCTTCTTGAGTTATGCTGTTCACAAACAGACAGACAAACAGACAAACGCTACTGAAAACATAACCTTCTTGGCGAAGGTAACAAGGACATTATAATGTTCTTGGTTCAAAGCATTGTAAGTGCCAAAAGCAAGTAAAAAACTTAAGTGATAACAATATTTTCCTCCAACAATACTGGATCATTCCACTTTCGTATCATAATACATTCAGAAATGCCAAATACTGGTCTGAGTTTTAAAGGGAACATTTACCTCTACCATTTACCTGAAAAAACCTATTAGTCTAAGGTCTTTGCTAACTCGGAAAACAATCTATCAAAGAAAGATACTCACTCAGAAAGATAGAGTTCTTAAAACTACATGTCTATGCCAAAGGGCCTACTGAGAATTACACTGCTGGTCCCTATTCTCCTATAAACCAGCCAGAATATAAAATATAAGGCGTATAAATTTACCACGATCCCCATAGAATTATAAACGTATGTCTGTTGGGTGATGGAGGATTTGTGAAGCAAAGATTTGCCACCAATTAATCTGTAAAGCCAAGAAAACCAAATCCTCTGATCTCCTTGTTAAGCTAAATAATGCCGACATGGCAGCACAATACATCTTTTTCACCATCCCTTTGACGAATCACTTGGCAATTGACCAAAGGATACCCGAAAGCTTCCCATGTATCACAAAAGACTTTGCAATACAGGAATCGCAAATCTATAACCATAGCAGTCTATACACTTAGTAATCTGTAACTTGTCAAAAGCTCTACGTCTTAATTGTTCTGGTGCTCTAAATTTTAATTAGTAAGGTTGACGGAAGATGGATGTGAGTTTGCTGAGACTCAGCAATAGCAATCCCGCGTTTCTTGTTTTCAGCTAATTAAACAGTATTTCATTGGGCTCATGATCCATTTTCATGTGGCACCATGTAGACTGCATTGGATGTTACATAAATGTATGCTGGGGGAGAGTCATAATTTTTTTAGACTGTCTGTATCTGTCTGCCAATGAGAGATTTTTGACGGAGTACTCTTCTTCTACTTTGTTTAAATTCTGTTCTCATGGAAGTTCATCTGTGTTGGTAGTAATCATAGTAAAACGTGGAACTTTATTCCAACACAATTTTGATCCCTGTGTAATTGTGTGTTGGAATAAAGTTCAACGTTTTACTACAAATTCTGCTCTTTTTTACTAAATTTAAATTCCAACAACACAATTTACTGTGGTGCAAGAGGCAACCAATTTAGTGCTTTTTTCAAAATTCACCAACAATGCAATAATGGTACAGACTGATTTCATGTTACTGTGCAATGCATGGGAGATTGAAGAAATGTCGCACATGTCAAGATCAGTAGCATCAACCACAGGCCATCACTCATTCAATCTGATTTCCTTGTCATCACTTACAGTTCAAAGCCTTGCCTTTCCCAAGTTTCGCATGATCAATGGGAGTAAAAGTTTAAGTGAAAATTCAGTAAATTTTCCACTTACACAAATTGGTGCTTCTGTTAGTTTTCGAACAGATAACACCTAAGCCTGACAAGAGACGAGAAGATTGGTCTATAATAATGATGCATGGGAGTGATGGTACCCGATTCATTCATTATCCACCAGGCAGCGTACACATGCCGCCCTTTGGCTGTCACCTCGGCAAACCGCTTCCCCCTCCCTTGTCAAATCACGCTGGGACGCTTGAACTTCAGACATGCGATCCATTCCAGAAGTTGTCATTGACACAGTACGTCGTCTTGACTTCCTGCCACCAGCCGACCCGGGAATTCCCCCAATATTCCTCGGTTTAACGAATCCTTCCGAGAGCGACAATGAGATGCAAATGATCCATCAAGCGGCATTCTAATTTTGCCTGGGACCCATTAGAGACGCTGCTCTTATGGCAGAAAAGGATTGCTTTCATTACAGCGCATCCTCGGAGAACCATTTTATTACGACCGAGTTCTGCAACTTTTATCTCGCGAAAGCCGCGAGAGGCGATGCCTCCGAACGAGGGAATACAACCAAAGGAAACATCCCTCGCAATGCTCCTTAGATGTGGGAGGCAGAGACACACTTAGTCAAGTCTTACATGCACCTGCGGGAGGCAGGTAAGGCTGTTACGCATGTCCTTTGCGATGATTAAAGAAGGCTGCGTCCCACCGAGAGGAGAACAAAAGGAGGATAGAGCCCTCTCCGGACCACTATTTTCCACAAGACTAGACACTGCGGTGCATTGGAAAATGTCAATTCCCCTACAGTTGGTAATATTCCGTGAGATCAAAGCGCGCTCGAGAACTCTCGTGGGGAGAGTCACCGCGGCGGGGGACCTGTCACACCCTGGGTGAGAGCTTTTTAAAATATCATCGGGGTTTCCGCAGGGAGCCAATCAACACACGGCACAGCTAATCTTCAGAAAGAACTGCAAAAGTCACTCGCTTATGCATGAAGGGCACACATTTTTCTTTATATATTTGCCTTCTCTATTCCCAGTTCTGAAAAAAAATACTTGTACAGGCATTCGTTAGATGTTGAGTTGAGAAATTTTTCATGACTCCAGGCGCTGTTTTTAAGACCTACCCTTTTGTCCTGGGACAAAACTTTGCTTGTTGGGGCAGACAAAAATTTCACCATCCATCAAAAACATCATGAACTTCATGACATGAAAAACATATTTTTTGTAGCTTAAAATGACAGATTTAACAAGAAAAATTTTACTTCTGAAAAAGTCAGAAATTGCATTTCAGAGGGTTGGGATTTCTAAAACTTTTCCGGGGGTGTCCAAGACCCCCTCCTTTTGCGAGCATCCCCAATGAACGGGACCAACAAAAATAAGAAGCTGGAGACAGGCCTGTTTCTTGTACATCGGAACAAAGAGTGACATCTTCGTAAGCTTAAAATGACAGATTTACTCATGAAAACTTTACTTCTGGATGAGTATAAAATTTCAGAGAGTTGGAATTTCTAAAACTTTCCCGTGGGACACCCTCCTTTTGCAAGCACCCATAAACGAACAGGACCAACAAAAATACAAAGTTGGAGACAGGCTTGTTTCTTGTACATCGGAACGAAGAATAACATTTTACCAATAAAGACTTTACTTCTGAATAATCATAAAATTTCAGAGAATAGGAATTTCTAAAACTCTCCCTTTGCCAGCACCCACAAACGAACAAGACCAACAAAAGTACAAAGCTGGAGACAGGCTGGTCTCTTGTACAGTGACATCTTCGTAAGCTTAAAATGACAGATTTACCAATGAAAACTTCTGAAGAAGAAGAGAGATTGAATTTTAACATCTGTCCGGAGGACCCCCTTCTTTTGCAAGCACCCCTAAAGGCATAAACGAACGGGACAAAAATGCGAAGCCAGAGACAGGCTTGTTTCTTGTACACCGGAACGAAGAGTGACAACATCTTCTTGATGAATCCCAGAGTCAAGCAGGTTACCTTCGAGAAGCAGTTTGGGATCTTACAAGCATCATCCATCACCGCCAGAAAAAAGACTGCTCCCCCCTCAGCCACCTACAAGAATCTTTATTAATTTCGATGGAGATTAAGGACCATCCTCGGGGACGCAGAAGTTATATTGCGCTCTTCCAATTCTCCTTTAATGACACTGGGAATTAAGGCTGTCGTCGAGGGTTGCGATGATGCATCCCAAAAGAGACACTTGCCGCTGTATTAAGCCATAGACTTTCCTATCACGCAGTCTTCAGCTGCTTTAGCGAGCTCATTGGTGGAAAGATGGGAGAAAGTTACGGCGAGTCGTGGAGGGATAACAAACTGTTTCGCGGGCCACGTTCCCTCAGAGAAATGCCTGATCTGAGCACTTGTGACGTGCCGCATACCCAGTATCTATCTAAAACGCTGCATTCCCCGCGAAATAATAACCCACATAAAATTCGAGAGAGAAGAGTTACAAGATCTGAATATCCACCCATCCGTCATTCAGAAATACAACCCACTTCTTCGATAATTTTCACCGTGGGTCTGCGGATATTTGAGTGAACTCGTTTGTATCCATAATCGATAGGAAAGAATTGCCTGCCTTTATGTATGACAACTTATTGATTGTCATTCCGGTTTGCCTGCAAGGGTAGTGAAAACTGTGGATATCGATCATGTGCATAATCACCATTCAGGGCTGACTACTTGGGGACAGGGGTGGGTCTGTAACTTGACTGGATCAAGCGCTGGCATGACTTTTATAAATGGAAGAGTCCAAGTTGGATCCCTTTGAGTCAGGGTGATACCATATTAGCTACTGTAATTCGTTTAATGTTTATGGTAGCAAAATTTCACGGTCTAAGAAAAATGGACATGTTCAGAGAACTACCGGTACATGTACATGTATGTGTTTCTAGTGCCAGGAAAAAGGAAGTCAACAGATTATTTGTTATCAGTAATGATAAGTTTTTGCAACAAGCCTGACTGTAGTCTATATCATAGTATATGGTGTATAGGGCACCACACCCGACACCAATTTAATTTGTTGGTTCTCAGATTTGCCCGCTTCATTTTTTTCTGATTTCTGGCTGTGAATCAACTCCAAAATTCTCATATTTTGGCCCCAACAGTTTAAGGAAGTCTCTTCTCTTGAGGTTTGTTACTGTTTTTCCATGTGTCAGCGCAGTGGTTTGATAATTGATGGAAGGTTTGAAATTATTACTAGTATTTGAATTACAGACCAGCCTGGTATGACTTCATGGCTCTTACTGTAGTATTTGATGCTATCATAGGATGCCTTAGTCTGTTTTTTTTGGTCACCCTGTCACTTCATATTTTTCCTGACAAAATCCGTGAACCAACAAATCAAATTGGTGTGGCCTGAAGGACCACCGTAAATGTAGACACAGGCCTCTGAGGGCTGGACGGGAATCTGAACTTGAAAGGTTCCTAAGCTGTGCCAGGGAGAGCCCTCTGCGTGACCTACGACCTTGTTACAAGTTTTATCACTGGAGTCTGCCATGCTTCCTGTGTTCTGAGCCCTTCTTTAGGCCACAGCAACTAAATTTTATGGATGACATCCTCCGCAGACTACAAATCTAATGTGAGCGGGCAAAAAAAAAGGTGGGCCAAAAAAAAAACAAGATTCCTACATTTTCAAATTTTGACATCATAAACCTTGTGAAACAAGAAATGACACATACTTTGTGCTAAGTTTACTGCCAACTATTACAACAAAAAGTTACTTCCATTTCAATGGTTTTGATTCAGTGAGAACATCACACACACACACAGACAACAGACATCTTTGCCCATTTTCATCATGTTGACCACTGACAGAGGGCAACAAAATTTGTTGTTGTTTTTTTTAAATCAGGCAAAAGTCAAGGTGATGTCATCCATGGAAATTACTTGCTGTGGCTTTAGTTCTACTTCAAGACCGTACCACTCTGTCCAACAACAGGGGTGTTTAAAACAACAGGGGTGTTTCGGTATGAAAAATGGCAGGCTGCAAGGATAGCAATATTCTTTCGCAGGCAAAAACTGGGAATATATATTAACGGAGCGCGATGCACTTATTTATAATATAACCGCGGTTCGACGGAGCGAATTTCGTGCCGTTGTTGACAGCAGTTTTCAAGCTTGATCCCCGCAGCAGCTAGAACTCAAGCAGAGGCTTGGCAGGGGGGATTAGAACGGCGGTGCCAAACGGGGCGAGATAACGGGGAATATTCCGAGAAAGCGGCGTGACGTCTCCCCCGGGGGGCGCAAGAGGCGGCGTGCCCGCAAATCCGGCGTCTCCGAAGGCCCCGCTGATGTGGCGAGATACGACGTCTCTCTTTGCCCGCCGTCCTGTCAACGGCAGATTTTCGCCCCAGGCGCGGCTCACCAGTCTCCAACATATTGCATTTGTGAGACACCAGCTTATTCCGACACCCTATGGGGATTGCAGCTGTGCCCACTGAGGGCCAAATATTAAGTGCTTGAATAGTCTGCAAGATTAGAGGTTGGCATGGCAACAGGCCCATGCAGAGAAGGGAATCTCCGCGGGGAGGTGGCTGCTGTTGTGCAAATAAGGGCAAGGGTGATGCGTGCTCCGCAGGGGGGGTTGTCTGAATTCTCCCGGCACCTCATCTGTCTGATAGCTGCTGGCAAACACTTTCCTCCGTGAAGCTATACAGAAGTTTCTACATGCACCTCTTTCTCCAGTGTCTCTCCACTTTAGAGAGGATGCATTTAAGGGGGATGTCTCAGGGATTTTTGAACGCCCCACCTTGTATCGAACGGGCGATCTGGGTGCCGTAATTGTGCAATTTTAGGACAGAGGAAAATTACAGACATCCAGCCGAGGCTAATCCTCTGAGGGATCGGGCGGCCCCTATCTCAGGGATTATAGCCGACCTGGCCCCTATGCAACGCAACCAGGCTCTTTGCTCTGCCCATTCTGACAGGATGGTGGTGCCGTCTTGCATGATATCATGTCGTATCAGTGATAAAAGCACCCAAAGATCCGTCCTAACGAGAATTCGGGGGTTCAAGATTTTTCATCTGAGCGTATCGCGCCATGCATCATCCGACGACAGACGCCCTGCCGGAAAAGAACTTGCTGTGACCAGACATTGGTCGATTTGGAACGTTCCGATCCATTCCAATTAAGACTTTTGTGCGGAGTAAAAGGATACTTTCCCGTCGGGGAAAAGCAAGGCATTTTCGCTAATGAAAGCAAGGGTGTTGCTTGCCCCCGAGGGGCTCCAATCAAAGATATTGCACCAGAAAGATCACAGCAGGAGGGTCCCCGGGGGGGGCCCTGATGAAAAACACGGGCTCCCCGGTGGCTGCAGCAGGATATGGTTTGAAGTTGGGGCCCTGAGGGAAGTCTGCCGAAATGCCAAAATGCTTTCTGGTGAAGGGTGGGCCCGGCTTGATCTGGGGCTGCTGGAAGGATATCTGCTGACAGCCTGGATCCACTCGCAAAAAAAAAAAAACGGCCTGGGGAAGCAGAGAGAGGAAAGATCGGGAAGCTATTTATAAACCTGACGATGCCACACCCACCAAGAAATCAGTTGGACCTGAACTTGTACTTTAAAAAAAAAACAGATCTCTGCCTGTCGCAGACAAGATGAATTATTGAATTAATGAAGTATTGAATTCGAAAAGCAAACATACCAAAGGTACGGTATCAATTTATAAACCTGACAATGACACACCCACCAAGAAATAAGAAATCAGTTGAACCTGAAGTTGTACTTAAAAAACAGATCTCTGGCTGTTACAGACAAGATGAATTTTTATTGAATTAATGAAGTATTGAATTTGAAAAGCAAACATACCAAAGGTACGGTATCTATTTCTAAACCTGACAATGCCACACCCACCAAGAAATCAGTTGGACCTGAACTTGTACTTAAAAAAAAACAGATCTCTGCCTGTCGCAGACAAGATGAATTATTGAATTAATGAAGTATTGAATTCGAAAAGCAAACATACCAAAGGTATCTAGATATATAAAAACACAGGCCTACTAAAGACTTAGGGCTAACAATAACTATTACATTTCTGTACTGAAAAAAATTCTGTTTTGGGTAAATAAATCAAACAGCCCCCTCCCTTCCCTCAGTTCTGCTAACTCACTCTCTGATGTCAAATCTATTTATAAACATGACACTGCCACACCCACCAAGACATCACTTTGAAACTGAACTTATAAGGCCACACCAATTTAATTTGTTGGTTCTCGGATTTGCCTCTTCTTTTTTCTAAATTTGCAAAAAAAAAAAAAGATTCTGGTTCTAAATCAACACAAAAATGCTCATATTTTGCCCCGAACATTTGGGGCTATCGTAGGATGCCTAGACCTGTTTTTAGTTTTATTGTTTTTTCGCCCTGTCGCTTCATAAATTGGTGTGGCCTTAGACAAACGAAAAAACACATCCGGCTGTTGCAAACAAAATACTGCAATGAGTTTCAAGACACTGGAAGGGAATATGGTGGCTTTTTTGCCTGCATTATAGCATCTGAACATCTATAAGTATAAATAAGACTTCATCATTTTAGGTTCCAACATTCATTAATCATATTAATTAACTCATAATTTGTACACAGGTGCGCAACATTGAGTCATTACTTGGAGTACATATCATCCCAAAAGGAGATAAATTTAAAGAAATACTGAGAAAATTATACAGATGAGCTGATTTACGGAAAAGACAATTAAAATCCTCCACTTATTCAAGGAGCCATTAATTATGCAAACTAACGAACTAGCTTCTACAAACATCAAGTCATTCACCTGAAAGAATATTGTAGGTGTACTTGACTCAATAATTTCGGTTGCTTCTGTTAATTTCTAAAAAAATCTCTTCATTTACTGACTTTGAGTTAACCAATATACACTATATATATGTATCAACCTTGATACAAGCAGCAACTTAATTAAGATCAATATCATCATTTGTGACCATTTCTGAGTCATGCAGAAATTTGTATATGAGTTTATGACACATCTTCAGTTATATGGGAGGGGGGGCTATGTCACTGTGTTCAATAATGGCTGGACCCTAAACAGCATACAATATTGCATTTTACAAAGCAAACATAACTTCAGTATCTAGCAATGTAAAAACACCTACTTTCCAGAGGTAGCAAACAATATTTATCATCATGTCTGCAGGAATAAGCCACCTATAAAATGATTCATACAATTGAATCTTCCCTCAGTTATGCCAATCCACACTTCTCAATGTTGACAATTTTCAAGTCTATCTACGTTAAACCATGTCACTGAACTCCTGCCCAAAACATTTGTGTCACAGAAACAGTTCCTTCCCACTAGTGAAGGCTCCTCCAGGACTTCAAAACAAGAAAATGAATGTCAGCTCCCCTCAGGTTTGAGTGAAATAAAGCCTGTGGTAAAACAATCCTGGGCGTGATGCCAGCTTCGCCCCCAGAGGAGAAAACATCTCACAGTTAGAAGCAAAGCAAGAACAGTAGAAGTTCTCACCTATAAATTATAATGGGATGATTCCTGCCATGCTCGCAACAAGAAACTTTAATTTGGTACATGCAAGCGGGAGAATATACAGTCGAAATGCACAATCATTCAGGCATGGCAATGAAATTCAAGGTTTACACTTACAACTGACTTAAAAAAGAAAGTCAAGGTCTACAAGAAGGCCCCAAATCAGTACGAGTCATTTGTATTTGCCTCAAACATCCTGAAATAAAGATATACATGATTGCAGTGCTAAAGGAAGCTTCCAGGGGGACAAAAACTTCCTCAGACTTGGAAAAGCCTGTGGAATTGTTTGAGAAGTCCAGGGAGTAAAACCAATGCCTTACTCAATTGTTGTAGACGTATATGTCACTCTTCATATGCAGACTGGCCTTGTTAGCATCCACCTGTTATAGCATTCCCATGCAGTCATTTAGGACAGTTGACAACCCGAGTTGATGATGACTGCTTTACCTTTGTGTCAATCTGGAACTTTAAATACTGTCACTCAAGCCACCACTCATGTACAATTACAGTAGTCCCCCCCTCCTGTCCCAAGGGTGGTTTTTACCATGTTTTAAGTGTCAGGCTGAAACAATTGTAGTACTGTAAGTAATACAAAGGAAACACAAATTTGTGGTCTCGTAAAATTTGTGGTGGAGGGGTTGCTGAAAGTTGCTGAGACTCTAACCTGCAGGAGTATTGACATTTGCTGCGCCCAAGAACCACAGGACAGAGGCAAATGGCAAGTGTACGTGTACCATCAAGTCCCAGCATCCGTGTGCAAGCACATCTGACCCTCGGAACACGGAACAACAGACGATAAACCGGAGAGAGAGAGAGGGGGAGAGAGAGAGAGAGATTTAATGATTCACAGTGAAATGGGTGTCCTTGCAGATGTTACTTCTCAGCCCCAGCAGAAGTGACCCCCTCGGAGAGCACTGGGTTTCCACTCCCTGCTTCCCCATTCTCCCCTGGGGACTCAGCCTGCCCTCCCACATGCCTGGGGGCAAGGACATGCCAGAAACACATGGACATCAAGGCATGGCTGTGCAGGCTATCCTGTTGTGTCTCTGCTGGATACATCTCTGGAATATTTCTGAAGCTTCTGGCTTCCAAGGTGGAACATTTTATGGGGGAGGGGGGCTGGTGGGTGTTGGCAGAACCATCTAGGATCAAAGTAGCCTGACTGAACCTCGCTTTTCGCCGGCTCACTAGTTAGTCTGGCAGACTATATAGGGAGCCCCCCAGAGCTTGGGTTTCACAGGCTAGGTTTCAAAGGACATCTAAAAAAAATTGTAATCTCTAAGCAGATGTAGAGTCCAGCTTTTTCGCACACTTTAGTAGCCATTTGGCTAAAGATTTGGATCATGTCATAAATGTAGTTCATGCATAATCTTACAATTTACCTTCTTCCTGCTGCCTAACATCATAACCAACTAAGAATCTGCCACAGTGTAACAGCGGGGTTCAAGCACCGCCCACTAACCAGTCAAATGGGCCCGGACCTTTTAGCCTTGCGGTTAGTGTGCTGGGTTTGTGAGCTGGTGGCCTTGGATCGGTGCAGGTTCGAATCCCTGGAGCCAGGAGACTATAGTACTCTTCCCTTTGTATTTCAGAAGGTTCAAGAACAAGTCAATGACTTGGTCACTTCTTCGCACATGGAGTTGATATTCGATTATTATAAGAGGGAACAACTGCATTGTTGTCCTTCACCCAGAATGCAACACACCTCCCTAATATGTAGGCTATCTAAAAGCACGTGGGGGGGGGAGCTCTAATTGACAACCCATATCCATTTCATTTTTATATGTTTGGCTGCGCCTGCATGTTGCGCAAGGCTGTAAAACAAAGTGTCTGACGCTAAGTTTATTGTATGTTCCCCACCAGGCCGGACTTGTGACAAAAGTACCAATGGCTCATTATCTGATTGTTACTCCTGCCATGTTATAGCTATACATTTTATCACAATACAACTCAGTGGAAGCAGACATAAAAAGTACAAGGCTCATTACGTTTATGACACTTTGTAGGAACTTTTTGAGGTACCGGTAACTTGTATGCTGACTTTAATCCAACAACCCTATTACATCGGTGAAGGTTAGACATCCAGGTAATAAAGTACGCAACAAAAAAAACAGTTAAGAAACAGCTGGATATGATTTTGGAAACGGTCAGACGTTTCAGGTAGTATCCAATACCTTTCATCAATGACACTAGCTTTCATTAGTAACTTTCCTTAGTATCCTACTCCCTGCTGCCTAACTCCACAGCCAATACAAGTTTCGTGCAATAAAGCATGCTAATGGTTAAATTGTTGGTACCAGTGTTCTCGCCAGGCATCCATCTTTCCATCATGATAAAATTTTGCCGCAATTTACCACTAAAAGACAGTTGGCTACATGTATAACTTGCAGGCAATTTGCCAAACTTGTTTCGATACAACTTATAAGTACAGGTCCAGGCTTGTACCCAATGTACCTGCACCTAAAAAATTTTTAGGTACACACTGTGACAGTGCTGATGCTAGGTTTGCCGTACATGTTAGAAACAATGTACTTATTCTACACACTGTTGTATACAATCACAAGTCATGTTATTGTTAAGATGGATAATGTCAGTTAGCAGCAGTCTTCATCTGTGTACCACAAAACTGTCTTCCCCAAGAACAGTAATAATTTAGCACTGTGCCAGCAACATAACCTGTTTCACAAAGAGCAGAACATCGCCCTTGGCCCTCAAGCAAAAGTGCATGTCATATATCATGCATGCCCTGTCTTTAAGGCTCTGGCGATATCTGGACTGTCACTTCCAATCACCTGCCTGCCACCTGCCCGTGCCTCCTGTGGCACTTACCTGCTTGTTAGGGAGGCATAAACCTGCCCTGGAAAGGTTGCTAAATGATTGCTCACGTGTCTCAACATTTTGTGCGAGTACCGCGGGACTCCCACATTATACCTGCCGAACCTGAAGCGCAATCAAAACAATTAAAACGAAAAGTAGTGGAAGAAATCTCTGCTCAAAGTCTTGTCAGACGACGAGAGAGGAAGCCATCCCGGGGGGTCCGCACGTTGCCTGCTGAATAGAAATCACACAAGTTATTGGTGTAAACAACGAGAAGACTGCAACGTAAACAGTTGTTCCGTACCTGCGCTTCCGCAGACGTAGTTTCTGTGGTCCATGAAGTCCGACAGGGTGGCCAGCGTCACCCCGCACGCGTCGCAGCGGTAGATTTGTCGCCTGTCCTCCTCCGGACATCCGGGGCTTCCCTCCTCCGACGGTTGATTTGGAGACTTGTCGCAAACCTCCGTGCCCTTCCCTGACATGCTGTTGGAAACTCTCTCCTCAGCTTCCTCCCCGCCGCCTTCTGAGAGGAGTAAATAGATCGATTCGTCTTGTTGGTAAATTACGAGACAAAACTTTGTTCTGATTAAAAACCCCGGGAGGCAAGGAGGGCGCCTACCGGGACGTACCATCGAGGTTTGTGGGGGGAATTAAGACAGATGTGCAGATGATCCTGCGGCAAATGAGCTTCAATGAGGTTTCGCTTTCAGGTTCAAGACTGCACAGTAATTGGCTTAGATGCTGAAGTGCAAACTGAGTGTTTTAAAGGCCATTTACAATGTCTCCTTGACATCTAAGTAACAAAGCTCCATTGTCGTCAATCATCATACAACTCTTGGAACGTCAAACAAACTATAAGTTTTTGTCCAAAATTCTGTCTTTCCCCTTCTGTCTGTTAGCTCAAAAATGCAGGGAAAAAGCTTGGCAAGCAGTTGGTAAAACAAATTTCCTGCTATTTGTCTACACTATCCCAATTTAGATACGTGCACAATTAGCAGGTGTGCTTCGTTAGCACGACTATAGCTTATGTAACCGCCGACCCCAAATCACTCCACGCTAGCAACCTGGAAAATGTGAGAGCCACCGAGGGAGACCCCTGCCCATTCCTGCACTATCACACACAGATAACCCGGAAAATAACTCAGATAGAGGAAGAAAATCTCAAAATCCCCTGCTCCAGACTTAGGCTCGGTTTTCCTTACTTAGGAGCCAATTTGGTAGGAGCGGCTGATTGGGACTGTGAATGGGTTACGGGTTGCCCCTGGACTTCCTACTTTTGGTACTCATTACTTTTATAAGAATGATGGCTGAGGTAGAAACTGGACTAGTCCAAACATCTGGGGGGGGGGGCTTTGCTTTTCTTCTTTGGGACTACATGTACTTACACTTACAGTTACACAATGTGTATTTTGCTTCAGGTAGTAAGCTTTATTCTACACATCAGGCAAAAATCATGAAAAAATTCATCCTCTTTTAAACTTCAAAGTATGCCATCCAAAAATCATGCTGCAGTACCAGTAAAAGCTGCTGGGGGGAATCACATGCCAAATTATCATAAATGTTCATCCGCAGCTTCTTGAGTTACACTGTTCATACATACACGTACACACGCACACTCGGATGCACACATGCACAAACACACACACGCACATACACGCACACACACACATGCACGCACACACACACAAAACAGACACACAAAACACAAACATGCGCTACCAAAAACATATGTATCGGATAATCCATCCAGTATTTCAAGCCCTGAATCACATCATGCAGTCAGCAGTACCTGGGTTCGCTGGACCATTGTTGTTGTTATTGTTGGCACAATCTCCTTCAGCCTCCTTAACAACCTCTTCCTCTTCACTACCACCTGTCAAGGCATTCTCTAACTCACCTGTAGAACAACAATTTTTAAAAATGAAATAATGAGCATACACAAAAATGGGAGTTTGAATAGAAAGGCATCACAACTCACATGACAATGTGTTCCACAAAGTAGACAACAGAGATGTTGGATGAATATCATACAAATGTGACACAAAGAATTTTTAAATAATTTTGGCACTGCATCTGTGGGTGTGTCAGTGTTTTCAGGCGTTTTTATTGTACTGGGATCTTTTTTTTGCCAGCCTTTAGTGGCATGTTTGCACATTTTTCTATTCTTAAATTCCTGTTGTTTCTTGTAAATTGTAATGTGTCTATTCATACCCGTAAGTATATTTCCTCTGAAAGCTGCCTTAGTAGTACATGTCCCACTGCCTCACAGACAAATGCATAATTGCAAGACGGATGCTATAAGTCGGTTGCACCGAACACTTTAAATCTTCATCAGATGAAAGTGAACCAAAACTCGGCAGACTTGGAGAAAAGCCTCCTGTGTCATTGATGCAAAGCTCCGCGTGTTGCGGAAGGATTTGTCTTCTCCGTTTTCCTGTTAAAACTTTCGCCGCAGAGGAATTAGCAGTAGGCTGCTGGATCTGTTTGATACGTGGTGCAGACATGCGGGGAGGGAAGAAACCATCATGATGCAAAAAAGGCACCGTGAGGTTTTAGTACGCTTTCGAGAAACCTCACCGAGGTACTAGTATTAAAATATAACATCACAAAGATATCCTGTGCATGGGCCAGCGTTTTTACAATAACATTAACGTTACCAAAGTAATTTGCTTTTAAAATAGGGTCGGGAAGGAGGAATTGTTACAGCCTTTTTATACTTTATAGACATGAGGGTTGACGTGAGCTTTCCTGTGATGCTGACAGCCAAGGCAGCGGCCTTCCCGGCGTATCGATATCGTACACGGCCACGTCGTGTTCCCGCTTTGTTCCTCCTTGACACGACAAAACGCAGTTAATCGTCTGGGCCGGGTCCCTGCCCCGCGCGCCGCGAAGCTGGAGACGCTTCCACGGCGAAAGCACCGACCTTTATTGTTTATTTATACCTCAATTAGAGATTCAATACAGGAGGATCGCATTCGGAGGCCTTCTCCCCCTCCCAGAGGGCACAAAAAGCAAAGGAAGTGATTTCCCTGGTGGACCACAAATGCAAATGTAATAAAAGAAACCGCAATCAATCGGCAGGAGGATAGGCCATGCCGGGATAAAACGAGGAAGGATGGGGAACGCGGAGGCATCCTAATTTCTGACAGCGCGCCGGCAGTTCTTTTTCAACACACCGTGCACCTGTTAAAATTATGCAGATCGAGAGACTCTAGACTTTTCTTCAACAGCACAAAAACTGCTGCTTTCGATCAAAATAACCATCTAAAAACCAACATGTGTCGTCGAACAAATTTATCTGGAAATACATCATTTTTTTTCCTCGTAAAATTCAAAATCAAATTGTTCTGTC